>NW_028230449.1:9312968-9612968 GCF_043228905.1 Azolla caroliniana | reverse complement strand
CATATTGTTACTATTGTAACCCATGTGTCTCATCAACCACTACTACCTATATCTTTGTATAATTCATCAACTACTTCTATGTTTCAAATTCTACAATACCATTGCACTTTCATATTCTACAATAACATTTCAAGCATCGGGTGCTGGATTCAGTGTATCTATTCTTTAAAGTCATCCATTAAGAGAAAACTTTTGGGTGTGCAAAACGCAAACTAAAATACTAAAGAATTTCGGGAGAGAAATGTCGATGTTGATATTTTAAAGCCATTAGAGGGAAAATGTTGATGACTAACATACATAGTTTCTATGAGGCCTACAATTGTATTTGTGCACATAACCTTATTGTTGCTAACCAAAAGCTTTATTACACATCATCACATTCACTTTAATTTTTTTAGATATGTCAATAAGCTAAAAATTATTGTGCACACATGTAGACACTCATAGCATGTATAAAGCCAACACTTTTATGTAATGATTTAGCAAGCCATCAACAATCGACAACGACTCGGTTTGAACAGAACCGAACCGAGAAACCGCAACTTAACGACTTAATAATTTAAATGGTTTGGTTTGGTTCGATTCTAGTTCAGGTTTTTGTAAGCAGTTCGGATCTGGTTTGGTTTGAGCCTTTATAGACTTAACGGTTTTTGGTTAAAACAGTTTGAAATTGTGGTTTAAACGGTTCAAATGGTTTGACAATTTAGGGTTGACACTTAGATTATTTTCTTAAATATTTTCTTGAATATGTTTTTGAACAACCTATTCATTTTTTAAGCCTGATTTTGATATTTTAAGAAAAAACTTTAATTTTTGAAAAATTACAATTTGGAATTTTTAATTTCGACTTAACTTGAAGAAAACCGAACCACGAAAACATGGTTTTAATGGTTTAATAGCCCGAAAATCTTTAAAACCTTTTGGTTTGAGCTTGAATTTTTTGTAACGGTTCGGTTTGAAGAGTTTTGGTTTAAACGGTCTTGTGGTTTGGTTTGGTTCGGTTTATGTTTAAAAAATTTTAAATAGTTCAAGTTTGACACTCTCGAACCAAACTATTGCCACTTCTTACATGCCACTTCTTATAAAACATTTATATATGAAAAGCTTGTTCGCTTTTATGAGAAAAACATCAAAAGTTATTTTTCTATGTAAATGATCAAATTTTGTATGCAAAAGATCAAATTAATGACCTACCAAAATACACGCAATCCACATAATCGATTATGAAACTATTTATCGCATTGTTACAATCTCCAAAATAGTGTGGTGGTCACATGGACCACACCTAGATTAGGCCCCTACCAAGCCCCATGCACCACACATAGACCACACCCAAATTAGGCCCCTACCAAGCCTCATGCACCACACCCAAACTAGGCCCCCACCAAGCCCCATAATTAGTAGAGCTAATTGGAGCGGGAGAACACCCTCCACGCTAAGAGAGAGTCTATAAAGTGTAACTTGAGACATAATGAAAGGAGGGCTATTCTTGAGAGCATTTCACATCTTGAGCATTTCACATCTTGGTGGAGAAGACGGGCCAAGCCACCCCAACTCACGACCCCAACAACGCCTGCCACGATGCAACACGACAACAACGACGGCAACGCAAACTCGATGAATCCGGAATTCCTACAACACAATCAAGGACACCAGCCCACATCGCCAATCGACCAACTGGTTCAAGCTCTGTCCAACATCATTTTACAAGTTAACCATACTAACCAAGCCATGTTGTCCTTTCTTTCAGCACGATCCGAGCCACAACAAAATCTCCCGGACTCTCGAGTTCGCCCAAAACCGTTCTCCGGCCTACCATCGAAAGACGTCCTCTCTTGGCTGGATCATTTCGAAATGGTGGCCAGTTACCACTAGTGGCCACACCCTCGGAAGGCAATGGAGATGAAGACACTCCTCGAGAATATCGCGGCAACATGGCTTGTACAACAACCCGAAGAGACACGCAACGACTGGGATCTGTTACGGGCAGCCATGATTCGGAATTTTGCTCATCAAGACTCCCGCCAGACGGCCCTAAAACAACTTGAGTCAATTACCCAACAACCACGCGAACTCATCACCCAGTTCGCGGTTCGTTTTGTGCAGATCCTACGCCGGGCTGACGCCAACATGTCGGAGGACATGAAGTTGTTTTTTTTCTGGCCGCGTATACGACATGACCTCCGCCGCCGTGTACGCGATCAAGGCCCGACGACACTACACGAAGCCATCCTCACTGCCCAACGCATCGAAGCTGCAGACGCGCACGACATGCACACACCAGGTAATCTCAGTCATGATCATACAAACACTATACCAGCCGTCACTCCCATGGACATCGACATCCAGAACGCGCAATTACGTGCCAAGCGTGCATTGCCCGAACGAGACAGCCAGGGACGCCCCAAATGTTTCTACTGCAACAACTATGGCCACATTCGGCGTCACTGCCGAAAGTGGCAGAATCACCAACAGAAGCAGAACGTCCAATTAGCTGACGCTGCCTCCCTCTCTGAGCTCCCGGAAAACTAATGCGCGGGGTGCCGCAGGGAGAGCCGCCCCCGCACGTCCACGTCTCCACGTCCTCAACTTCTCCCGTTTCTCCCACGATCGAGCCGCCCCCGCACGTCCACGCCTCCACTTCATCAACTTCGCCCGTTTGTACCACAATCGCCCGCCTCCAGCACACGACCCAAGAAGTTCTCCTCGACTCCGGCAGCAGCATCTCTTCCATCAACGCAGATTTAGTCACCCAATTACAACTTCCCACGAGCCACGCACCGCCCATTAAAATCCTCTTCGGCGACCAACAACGGGTGTACCACTCACATACGCAAGTCAGGTGCATGCTCACCATTAGTTCCGCCCAGATCCACCATCGTTTCTACGTCCTCCCGCGCCAGTTGTTCCCAATCACCTTGGGATGTGATTGGTTCCTCCATAGTCGAGCCTGTCTCGATTTCTCCGCACAACAGCTCATCCTCCCAAATCACATTCCGATCGCGCTCTTCACTACTCCGCGGGATACCACCCACATCAGCAACACACAGTACCTGATATCACCGGCGGACGGCTCCTCGCCACCTTTCCCTCAGACGGCTCCTCGCCACCTTTCCCTCGTTGTCTACACCACCTGTAAAACCTCCCTCGGTCCGTTTTCCGATTCACCACACGATTCCTACAGGCAACGCTCGCCCCATCAACGCAGCTCCCCGACGTCGCTCGCCTCTCGACCATGAGCGCATCGACAACGCCGTCAAAACTATGCTCCAACAAGGGATTATCACACCTTCCAAGCGCGAGTGGATCTCGGAGCCACACATGGTAAAGAAAGGGGATGGTTCTTACCGCTTTTGTGTCAACTTCCGACAACTGAACCATGTCACCACCCATGACCGATACCCTCTCCCTCGTATCGATGACCTCCTCGACCAGCTTGGCAAATCAAAGTACTTCACCTCCCTCGATCTAGCCTCGGGATATTGGCAGATCCCGATGAATCCTCACGATGCCCACAAAACTGCATTCCGCACTAGGAAAGGCATTTTTCAGTTCACACGGATGCCCTTTGGCCTATCTGATGCGGGGAGCACATTCCAGCGAATGGCTAATGCCATCTTCGATGATCTCATCACCCGTCGTGTCGTCATCGTCTATCTAGACGATATTCTGGTACATACAAGCACTTGGGCAGAACACCTTCAAGTCCTTCGGGAGGTCCTAACTTGTGTTCAACGCTATCGATTGCAGCTGCAATGGAAGAAGTGTCGATGGGGTAGTACGTGCCTCCGCTTCCTTGGGTACGTCATCTCCTCTGACGGAATACAAATGGACCCGGAGAAGACAGAAGCAGTCCAAAAATTCCCACGCCCCACCACAGTCAAGCAGCTTC
Source organism: Azolla caroliniana (assembly GCF_043228905.1). Classification (NCBI taxonomy): domain Eukaryota; kingdom Viridiplantae; phylum Streptophyta; class Polypodiopsida; order Salviniales; family Salviniaceae; genus Azolla; species Azolla caroliniana. The sequence goes on along the minus strand of NW_028230449.1, from coordinate 9,609,076 downwards.
AACGCTTCCTCGGCCTCCTCACGTTCTCTCTTCGTTTCATCCCACGGCTAGCCGACCTGTCAGCCCCACTGCGCGCGCTCCTACAAAAAGACGCACCCTTCCTGTGGACCGAAGCCTGCGAATCCAGCTTCCTGCAGCTCAAGAGAACACTCCAAGCCTCTGACCTCCTGGCCCACCCTGATTTCACGAAGCCTTTCCATCTGCAGACGGATGCCTCCAATGTCGGCCTTGGTGCAGTCCTGCTCCAATCCGACGACAACGACCAACTCCGCCCGATTGCCTACATCAGTCGGTCACTTACCAAAGCCGAACAAAATTACTCGACAACTGAAAAAGAGTTCCTCGCCATCGTTTGGGCATTCCATCGTTTCCACCCATACCTTCACGGATCAAATACATCAGTCGAAACCGACCATCAGCCACTGCTCTCCCTCATAAAGAAGGCTCATCCACCCGGCCGCTTACTTCGTTGGGTTTTGGCGCTACAGGATTACAAATTCACTCTGCGCTATCGCCATGGTCCACAAAACATCGTCGCCGATGGATTATCCCGCATATCCTTTCAGGCGAACCAGATCACCTCCAACACAATCGATTTCCCCATATCCTCGTCCCAAATGGCCAACATGCAACAACACAACAAACAAATCCAAGATATCTGCCACCGCCTACGAGCTGAACCGACATCATCCCTCACCAAGCAATTCATGATCCAGGATAATGTCCTACTTTTTTGTCAAGTAGGCAAAGAACCCCGAGTCTACGTGCCTGAGCAACTACGCCAGTCTTACCTTCGTTTCTTCCACGATCACCCGTTGTCCGGCCACTTGGGTTTTCATAAGGTGCTCGACAAAATTCGTCGCAAATTCTATTGGCCTGGGCTACGCCACGAGGTCGCCTCCTACATCAAAGCATGCAACTTATGTCAGGCCATCAAATCACCTCAAGTGGCTCAAGGCCTCTTACATCCGATACAAGTTCAAGCTCCATTTGAAATCGTCGGATGGGACATTATGGGCCCCTTTCCCGAGTCATAAGGAGGGAACAAATTCATCCTCGTCATCACCGAGTACTTGACGCGTTGGGCTGAGACGGCCGCTATCCCAGATGCAAAGGCTATGACCATCGCCTCCAAACTATTGGAGAAAATCATCTTCCCCCACGGTTGCCCACTCCAAATCTTGTCCGATCGAGGACCCCAGTTCAACGGTGAGCTCCTACGCCTCGTTTCAACACAACTAGGAATCCAACAGTTATTCACGTCACCCTACCATCCGCAAACGAATGGGTTGACGGAGCGCCTCAATCGAACCTTAAAACAACAAATCTTAGCCTACATCGATCCGCTGCACTCAACCTGGGACCGAATCTTGCCCTTCGTTACGCATGCCTACAACACAACTGTGCAAGCCTCTACCCGCATTAGCCCATTTCGGGCCCTTTACGGAAGGGACCCGCGCTTACCCCCAGAAGTGGCAGTCCCGCAACCAACCACACGACTCCACGCTGACGCAGTGTCTTGGTGGTCCCACCTACAACAACTCCAGCCCCTCCTCCGCAAAGCCATCACGAGCAACCTGCACCAGGCACAACTACGAAAAAAACGACAACACGATATAGGCCGTGTCGACCATCAATACCACGTCGGTGACAAAGTCCTCGTCTACTTCCCCATCTGTCGTCGCGGTCTCAGCGAATCGCTCATGCACCGATGGATCGGTCCCTTCGAAGTTCAAAAGCAGATACGCGACACTACATACCTGCTCCGCCGCGCCTCCAACAACCGCTCTACCTTTGCTCACCAGTCTCGCATGAAGCCCTTCCATCAACTACCACCGCCCCCGCCCACACTCATGCCTACGCCCACGCCCGTGTCATCCCCCCGTCTGGAACCGTCGTCCACGCCTCGTCGCGCTTCGACTGCACAGTAATTTTTTTTTTTACAAGGGGGAATTGTGGTGGTCACATGGACCACACCTAGATTAGGCCCCTACCAAGCCCCATGCACCACACATAGACCACACCCAAATTAGGCCCCTACCAAGCCTCATGCACCACACCCAAACTAGGCCCCCACCAAGCCCCATAATTAGTAGAGCTAATTGGAGCGGGAGAACACCCTCCACGCTAAGAGAGAGTCTATAAAGTGTAACTTGAGACATAATGAAAGGAGGGCTATTCTTGAGAGCATTTCACAATAGATTAAGTTTTCTTTTGGAATTTATGTTGCGGGTTGTTTTAATTTTTGTTTATTGTTTAAATAGGAGTTTCAATGTTTCTTGCTTTAAATACCTTTCCCAACATATGACGGTGTGTGAAACCTAAAAAAATGAATAGATTTACAATTTTCTTTCAAACTCGGTATTAACAAATATACTAGTGTCCATAACAAAATATCTATCATTAAGAAGAAGAAGATTTATGCAAGTGATTGCAAAACTTCAGGCCATTTAAACAACATCTTAATTGTAACTAACATCCTAACAATCACATAAGAATTTGGCTTCTCTTAGAATGTAATCATGCAAGGAACATGCCAATAAACCATATACTTGAGAAAAAATTCCAAACTCATTGGTATTCTGACATAAATGATCCAATTGAAATGGTTTTTCATAACTATAATGAAACAAAACGAGACATGAGCAACTACACAAAGCCAAATTTTAGCCAACAATTCTAGAAAATTTTGGGAATGGAAAGCTTAGAAGAGATGAGGTGGATGAGACCAAAGAAAAAGTACAAGCACAACATACTCGAATGCATTTGCAAATATTCTTTTTCATACGTTTGCAAACAAATGCTTATGTTATGAAAACATACTTAGGTTTTTTTTTACATTTTCTTACCTTAAAAAACAGTTTTACGTTATAAAAAATAATGAATACAAAAAAAGTATGGTATTTACCATAGTTCAAGGGTGTTTACCATACTTGAATGATTGGACCATACTCGAATGCAAATGCATATATGGTACGTATGGTTTGTACTATGAGCACAACTTTTGAGAGTCGAATAGGACAAGTTGTAGATATGGGGCTATACTAAACAAGCGTATTGAAATCATTCAAAGATTAACACATTCCAATCCAGATTCTTGAAACTAATTAGTAGTCCTTTAAAAAACTATTTTGTATTAATGCTATAGAATGTTTCCATTAGAAGAGGCAATTGAATTTTCCTTACATTAAATAGTAAGAAATTAGAAAAAAATACTATAAATTTAAAGGAATTAAGAATACAGTTCTATATCCTTTCTAGCCGTCTTTTTAATGACACTTCCTCCCTATTTGGGACTATTGACATGAGCATAGGCCTCAAACCTTGGTGGAAATTATGTACATAGTAGTGTTTCTAGGCACATCATTAGCGCCCAATACCTATACAACCTTCCTTATCATGAGACATAACTCATCCATCATTTTGTAAAACTGTTGGGATGTTCTGCATGACTTTTGCATTTACATATAAATGCATATTTTATATAAATATATAGGTATGTATGATCCAGTGCATACATATATATACATATGTAAAAGATGTATATGTTTTCTGGCAACCAAACCAATAAAAGACAGAAAAAGCGAGTAGACATTCCATTAAGCTGTCGGCAAAAGATATAACACAATGTGAATCAAGGCATATCTTCCCAGAGATAAGGAAATTCTTCATTCCCGAAATTGGCAAAAATATCATCTAAAACATCAGTGGCACTCCCAACACCAAACAACTCAGACATTCCCAGACTACTGGTGTTATTGTTAACTTGAGAAACTTCTCCCTCAGCCCTATTGGAGTCTGTCGACTCTGAGGTGATGTTGTTAGTGTGTCCAATATGCATGTTTGCTTGATCGGTTCCTCTGGGATCGAGAGTTTGGATAGATTGTGCTGCTAATTCATTCAACCTAGAAGACGATGTTTTTAATGAATCGGAAGGGGCCACCTCACCTATTGTAAATAAACAAAAAAAGACACAACATAAGCAAAAACTACAAATTGGATGTTAGCAACTGAAACTTTGATTTAGAAACATCCAATTCAAAGTTTGGAATGTCTTCAGCATGTTATGTCTTCGTGTACAAATGAAAAAGAAATAGGGGAGAAAAATACCAAACAAATGACTAGACATTTAGCTTCAATATATTTTATTAAATCTGTCACCTCTGTAAATCCCTCTAACCAGCAAGTTCAAAAGTCAATTCATGCTTTATTATTCTTTCCACCAATACAAACCTGATGCCAGTACATTTTATAGCTCAATTTTAATATTTCTCCATATACATTGTTTTTCTCACCCATTTTTCGTACTTTAATGCATTTTAAAAACATTTAGAAGTTTCCGTCTATAGTGCCATTAAATCTTAGTCTTTCTGAAGATATTTCCAGAGTATCAAGAATTTCTTTCACGATGCTTTTAAGCTTTGTTTTCTCATTTCTCAAAATCTTCATGTTGACCATCACAAAATCCCCTCTTTTCAGGAAATTTTGATACCTCTAATTTTCTGTTTGATATCTACTTTTATGTCTAATCTAAAATAATGACATTTTTCTACCATGATGCCATTAAACATTAATGGATCCTAAATTTATGTCTAGAATCTAAAACAATTTGTATTTTTCACCAATTAGTGGGATATGGCTCTAGGTCAATAACCTTAGATTTAAAAACTAACCTGAATTTCGTAACTCCACTTGGATGCCACCAGAGCTATTCATATTTGATCTTTGAGCTATGACTCGTTGATCCCCACTTCGTCCAAACACACCATCACCCACAAGGGCTTCCAAAGTCAAAAAATCATTGATGATGGATACAGCAGGCGGAAGAAGACCACCTGAATCCTCGTGATTCGAGGTCTCTGAGACCATTCTCAATTTTTCTAGCCTTGCAACAGATACATTGTTCTTTGCATGATTTGATGTGCCTCTAGCTCTGGTGCAAGAACGAACATTGGAAGATTGATCCACATGTCTTGGAACAGTACGTGCCATCCCCAAAGGTCGATTTAAAAGAATAGTGTTAGGTCTACTACTACTATGGAATCGCATTTTGTTGATAGGTGCCTCTATGAAATTTGAACCAGCAGAAGGGCCTACCAGACGAGGTGGTATATTTGATAATAGAGATGTGGTTGTGACTCGAATATGAGACCTTACTTGAGTAGGTGGTGGAACATTCACATTGGATGCCCATAGATCAAGTGATGAATGATATGCACTATGGTAGTTATAACTAACAGAGTTATTTACCCCTGTAAATGGAATGTATGGTGCTGGTTGTATTACTCGAGGTTTTCCCACGAGTTTTGCAGGAGGAGTTCGAGCTCGATCTCGCATCATTTTCCATTTCTCATCTTTGTCAAAGGCATGACAATGGTCGGTCTTTTGTTTTCCTTGGCCCCAGAGCAAGCAAGGGGCAAGAACATCACATACATAGCAATGACACTGAAAAATAAAGAAGCAATCTCTCTCTCTCTCTCTCTCTCTCTCTCTCTCTATGAGAATCAAAAGAGAAAAATTCTTTTATCCGGTTGGGTGGTTTCACATAGAAAATTGTTCAAAAGGCTGGGTGTGGAAGACCTCTTAGAGCTTTCAAGTGACACTAAATAATGTCATTACGGAAAAAAGGTTTAATGGAAAGTCTTGGAATAAAATGGCAATATGCTATAAAGTCCAAATCAGAGCATCATTGCAAACATTAACCTTGAACGTTCGATTCAATGCAATGTGAGAGTGCCTGTTGATTGCATTCAACCATACCTTATAACTAACATGAATCTTAACTCACATTGAGCCCTTACACTATATCATGCTCAAATGCACTACCCCCATTCCAATATAGCTTGGATTGTCCACGCTTGAACATGATCAATGTTGAAAGAATAGAAAGATCTAAACTAATATTATCATATCGAACAATGAAAGGACATGGATCAATACCACAATGTTTCTTGGTGACAAGATGGCCCACTATAAGGCCCTATTTTTACATGCGTTGCAAGATGAATATCTCAGCAGACCTTCCTATGTAGATATACATCTATCTAGGGGCCCCTGCATTATAATAGGGTAACTAAAGTCTTTTCACATCAATTGGAGATTGAAATAAGCCAATATGCACAGAAATCTATAGCAGGATGGATCTACCATTTATGCCATCAGGGGTTGGAGTCAGAGGTACACTATGCTTGCTATTGGGCTATTTTTAATAAAATACGGGGGAGATGCCACTGCCTCTTCAAAAAACTCTTTGCCCGCTAAGCAAGGTAAAGGAATATGATAACTGAGGTGCTTGGGAATGTTCTTGCTAGAATTTGAGAGACATCGAGAGAAGTTGGAGCACAGCAATACAACCACAACTCATCAACAAAGAGCCACCATAATTTTTGTTGGCTCCATCACTTCTTCTCATGCAACAAGTCAATCAAGGGCTACTCATGTAGGGTCTCAACCAGAACATTCAAAAGCGGTTATAATAGATAGGGAAACATCAGTTTACTGTGCATGTAGGCCGCGTCCATTTAGACCATAACCCCATCACATTTGTTGTCAACACATTTGTTTACTTAGGTAGCAAGATTCCACAATCGGTACATTAGGCAGTCCAGTTCTATTTATTTTGCGATTCAATTCTCAAAGGCAGGACAACATTTAAAGATATAATCTCTGGTTCAGTCTCCTAGGCAAGTTTGGCCCTCTTAAAAGACATTAATATCTCTCCCTGTCTAGCCCTCCCCGACTGTTTCTCTCCTCATCATATGTGACAAATCACAACTTATGATAACTATCAGCGGAATAGTTATGTTAGCTATGCCATAGGGATCTAAGAGTCTGAAGACCACTTCATATGCAACTCCCAACCAGAAGATATGTTAGCTGTGCCATAGAGATATAAGAGTCTGAAGACCACTTCATATGCTTCTGCATGGTTTACTATGAGATCTGAGTATGCTTTCACTGCCTCGCAGTATTTGAACTATTCTTCCATTTCAGAAGATTCGGTGATCAGATATGTTTAAGGTCGTTTCAACAAGATATCTGTAGATTTAGAGAGTCTATCTTAATGAGTAGACCTCAGAGCAACAACAAACAACACCTCAGCGAGGGATCTTTCTTCACAGATCAGTTCATTTGGCTTGCTCCAAATGTTTGAGGATGCGCAGATTATTACACAGATCACGTGACCTGCATCAGAGGATACATAAAATCGTTGCCTGAGATTGAGCACAATTGCCAAAGCAAATTCATTATGGACTTCATGCGATGTATGGCATCATCTTTTGAGAGCATTCATCCATTGACATTATATGTCTCCTACATCTATATTTATTGCATACATTGTATCCTCAGCATTACTTGTACACATGGTCCCTATCGTACTTTGATGAAGCTGCCTTGTTTCAGTACAATTTGACTTTAGTTTAGTTCACCAGACTTCAAGACATAGGTTCCTTTGCAATATTGAAGATGCTAGCATAACATTTCATTTCATTTGCAGGAGAACATCATTTAACCTGTTCACAATGTTTCTCATGCGAAGTGGTCTTGAAAGGAAACTTCACACAAAGATGTCTAGCATGAGGATAATCTCTGCAGGCCACCTGGAAAAACAAATACCAAATACTTTTACATCTTTAATCAACTTTGTGTACAGAAAATGAATTGAAAAAAACATTCCAAAAACTTCCCAAGAAAACAACTAGATGTAGGATATACACATATGGCCTAAATGTGAGTTCAACCATTGCACATAAACAACTGCCAGTGCAAGGAGTTTATAAAACCCATTTTTTAATATATATTTTCACGTTCATAAGGGTTCACTTAAAGCGGTTAAGCACAGATGGAGTAAGAGTAGAATGACATGTATTCATGAAAACGCAAGGTGTTTTCAATTTAGTCCTTGAATCCATGCCATACAGATGGTTTACATACAGTAACACTTGACACAGATATACTAAATACACATACAAATATCCACATATGCATACATATATATATATATATATTATACAACAAGGTATTTATACATGCAGAAATTCATCTATAAAGTAAAAGGAAGAAAGTACTCACAGGTCCACGTTCACCAACAACCACAATGTCTTCTCCTTCATTGTCCACATGGTGTGAAACCTGAACGATGTTGTGAGGATCACAACTGAGAATACAACAATCCTCATCACTACTAGAGATCCTCTTCTTTTCTAGCACCACGTCACCTTTATAACCACATTCCTCTACCCTGTTTTCGATCCAAATCACATCATCATCATCATCGCCTTCTTCTAAAGATTTCTTTCTTTTCTGTGTCTTCAATAAATTCTTGATGTAGACATGGCAGTGCTGTTTTTTGAGTTCTTCTTCTAACACCACCTCATTATCATCGGCATCATCATCATCAGCATCATCGTCATCATCATCAGAGATGAATATGACGGGCTCTCTGCTCATCATGAGTTGTTATGATTGAGGAAACATGAAATAAACCGATGTAATAGTTTCTGGGGATAAACGGCGGCGGAACCCTAAAGATCTCGAGACCGTGTGTAGACAAAGCAGAGATAAACAAAAATCTAAATTCTGTCGATCGAGAGAGAGAGAGAGTGAGTGATGGATGAAACTGTAGTCATTCGTTAGAAAAGTATGGTGATGGGTAGTGGGTACCCTGCCCTGCTTCCTCTCTCTCTCTCGTTCGTGAAAACACACCAGAGTATGAACCATACGTACCATTCGCGAATGTTTCCATCATTGGAGTATGATAATCACCCTCGGAGTATTCTGGTAGATACCATACTTTTTTATTCATGATTTATTATGAGATAAAAAAATTTGTAAGTTTATAACTTATAACTTATAAAGTTAAGGTAAAAAACGTAAAAAAAACCATAGGATTTATAACATATGCATTCGTTTGAAAAACGTATGAAAAAGAATGTTTGCCAATACATTTAAGTATATTCCGTACTATGAAACACACAATTATATTAATAAATGTGTGTGAAAAACACTCCTTACAATCGGTGTCACAATAGAGTATGGTGGAACATGTTGAATTGCCAATAGGCAAGACGAACACTCTATTGAGGAAAGAAGTTCCACTTGCTCCAATAAAGAAAATTATCACATTAGTATTCCCTTCAACTTTCACAAATGCGATTTCACTCCATGCCTATCATCAAATACAAAAGCATGTAAAGATCAGACCGTAGATCTATGAGAAAGATAGATTAGGGTTTAGGTGAGTTTCACTAAACTCAGCCTCTCTCTTGCGCACACTCACACGTCTCTTGTTCGTCTCTGTTGCTCTCTTCTGCACACCGCTACAAAAGCTCTAGCTCGCATCATCATCATAATGGTTGCCCTAGGTGTATTTATACTCATACAAAGTATGGGTTATTTACAAATGTAGATGTTATTATTATTATTATATAATGTTTATCATAATTAATCGGCCCGAGTCGGCCTTGTCCTTGACCATCCGGTCGGCCCGACTAGTCGGCCTTATATTTGACCATCCAATCGGCTCGACTTGTCGGCTTTGTCTTCACTTGGAGCATCCATCAATGTAGTCGACTGTCATAGTCGGCTCTCTATCTCCTCCAAGAACCAATTGAGCACCCTGTCGACTCAATGGTCGATCCGACCGACCATCCCGTGTCCGGTTCATCGATTCGACTTCCGACTTCTTCCTTGACTTCTCCCATAGGAGAGACAAATCCTAACAAACTCCCCCTTCACTCCTATGGGCAAAGTCAACTAGTCTTGTCTTCTGTCGACAGACTCTAAGTCTGTCCATAGGTAGTGGCTTCGTAAGCATGCCGGATCCATTATCTTCAGTATGGTTCTTCACAAGGGTAAACTCTCCCCTCAACCACCTTTTCTCGTAACCACTGATACCTTCTCTGTATGTACTTGGTTCGAGAGTGGTACACAACGTTCTTCGCTAGATGTATGGCACTTTGACTATCACAATGGAGCAAGAATTCTTCTTGCTTCATTGCTAGTTCACTAAGAAAGCTCCTCATCCATATAAGTTCATTGCCAACCTCTACAGTAGCCATGTATTCTGCCTATGTGGCCGACAAAGCCACGGTCTTGACTGCCATGACACTGCTCCCCTTGCCATGTCTGAATCAGTAAAGCCTTTGAGCACAGGTTTTCTGAAACCATACCTAAGGCACACCCTTGAGGTGTCTTTCAAGTACCTGAGTATCCACTTTAGTGTTGCTTAGTGTTCTCGACTTGGATTACTCATATATCAGCTTACCGTTCCGACTGCAAATGTTATGTCTGGTCTCATGCATACCATAACATACATTAAACTGTCGTATGGTACTTTCCTCATCTCTTCCTTGTCCTTCTCCCCTTTTGGACATTGCCTAGCATTCAACTTGCAATTGGTCGGAAATGTAGACCCAATTGGTTTTGCTTCTGACATGTTAAATCTTTCCAAGATCTTTGTCACATATTTCTCTTATGACAACCATAACACATTCTTTGTTCGGTCTCAAACTATGTGCATCCCCAAGTTCTGTTTGGCCGGTCCAAGATCTTTCATGGTAAACGACTTACCTAGGGCTCTCTTCAAGCTCACAATCTTCTTGGTATCTTGACCGACCACTAACATATCATCCACATATAGCAAGAGAATCAAGAAGTCGCCTTCATTGTACCTTTTGACAAACACACAATGATCAGCTTATGTTTTATGGAACCCATGTTCCAGCATGAAGGATTTGAACTTCTTGTACCATTGACGTGGAGCTTGTTTCAAACCATACAATTTTTTCCTTAGTCGACATGCCATATTCTCTTTTCCTTTCTCCACGAAGCCTTCGGGTTGCAGCATATAAATCTCTTCGTCTAATTCTCCATGTAGGAGTGTTGTCTTGACATCCAACTGCTCTATCTCAAGATTCATATTGGCAGCAATACCTAGCATTGTTCGAATGGGTCTCATCTTTACGACTGGTGCGAAGATTGTTGGGAATATGTCCCTCTAGTGGGAGGATGATCCAACTGTTCGGAAAGCTGACAATCGAAGAGTCAGAAAACAGGAGCCAAGTTGATGAGGAACTCGGCCGAGGCCGAAATTGGAATCGTGTAAATAACCAACTCGGGAGACTATATTTGTAAATAGTCTAAGTGTGCGCCCCATGAGGGCTACGTATGTAAATAACCAGAAAGTTGCGTAAGTATATATGCAACTAGGGAAAACATGTTGTTTGTGAGATGAAGAGAAAAAACAGAGATTAGAGAGTGTGCAGAGAGTGTGTGTGAGCCGCACCATAGCTGTGTGTGTAACAACAAACGCGAAGAGCCTTGTATGGCTGATACACTCGATAGAGTGTTGTAATCATCTCTGTGTTGTATATCCACTAGTTATAGTGAAGTTTTGTTCACCCGTGGTTTTCCCCGTTTTGGGGTTTCCACGTAAATCTCTGAGTACATTTGTTTATCTTGTCTTTCTAGCATTTCTATAATTCATATTTCAGCGCGTAGTTCGTATATTGTGATCTATTCCGCATTGACTTCTCAACAAACTGGTATCAGAGCTTTAGGTGCAAGCATGGAAGGAGGTGTTAGCGGTTTCCCAGGTATGATAGTTCTAAACTCACATAACTATGCAGACTGGAAGATAAAGGTGGAAGACCTTCTCATAGTCAAAGACCTGTACGAGCCAGTTGACAGAGCAGAAATACCCAGGGGGGTATTGGAGTTGAACTGGAAGCTTCTGAATAGGAAGGCGGTGGCCACAATCCGACAATGTGTCGATGTAAGTGTCCTTCAGCATGTGGCGAACGACACGAATGCCCACGAGATGTGGCAGAAGCTGTCGGTACTGTACGAGAGGAAGAACACGCTAAACAAAACCTCGCTAATGAGAAAAATCGTACGCCTGAAATACAGAGACGGTGAGAGCATCATTGAACACATCAACACATTTATGGGGTATGTAAATCAACTTGCCACGACCAAGTTTCCCCTGGATGACGCAATGTAGGCCATTCTGCTGATGTGCACACTGCCGGAAAGCTGGGAGAACCTGGTGGTTACTCTCAGCACCTCTTGTCAAGAAGAGAACTTGTCTTTACAAACGGTGAAGACAAACATCCTAAACAAGGAGGCAAGGAGGAAAGACAAAGGAGTCCTGTCCCAAACGAAGTCGAATCTGACTCAACATATGGACAAAGGAAGAGACCGGCGAAGAAGAAGTCCGCAGTGAACAGACAAATCCCACGCCAAATCGAAGTCCAGAGGAAAGCCTGCGTGCTTCTATTGCGGAAAACCTGGACACTTCCAGAAGGATTGCCAACACATGAAGAAAGATAAGTCTGTCGGAAACAATGTCGAACCTCGGAAGATTCCAGATGACGAGAACACTTCAGCCATTGCTATGAGCAATGAAGAACTCCTGTTCTTTTGTGAACAGACGAGTGCAAATCTTGCGAGTGAAGATTGCACGTGGGTGATCGACTTCGGCGCATCCTTCCATATTACTCCGTCGAGAGAGTATTTCTTGACTTACATAGCCGGGGATCATGGCTATGTAAAGATGGGTCATAGCCGGGGATCAAAGGCTTGACGACGAAGGCTACAGTGGTAGTTTTCGGAATGGCATGTGGAAGTTCTGCTGAGGAAATCTCATAGTGGCCTGAGCACAGAAAGAAGGCAAATTGTACATGATGCATGCCCGACTGTGCAAATCGGAAGTAAACGTCGCAGCCGACTCGGTAGGGGAGATATGGCATAAGAGGCTAGGCCACATGAGTGAGAAGGGAATGCACCTGTTAGCCGACCAGAAACTTCTACCAGAAGTCAAGGGAGTACACCTAGAGAAGTGTGTCGACTGCTTAGCCGGAAAGCAGAACAGGACGACATTCCACACGAGACCACCGAGGAGAAGAGAAGCTGCACTGGAACTAATGCACACAGATGTGTGCTATGTGGATGCTCCATCGCATCGAGGAGGACAATACTTTGTAACGTTTATTGACGACTACAGTCGGAAAACATGGGCCTTCGTACTGAAGTCGAAGGATCAAGTACTGTCAGTTTTCAAGGAGTTCCAAGCAAGAACTGAAAGAGAGTCGGGTCAGAAACTGAAGGTTGTCCCAACTGACAACGGTGGCGAGTACAAAGGGCAGTTTGAGGAATACTACAAGGGCCAAGGTATTCAAATCGAATACACAGTGCCAAAGACCCCAGAGTTGAACGGGCTTGCAGAGAGGATGAATCGAACGATCATGGAGAGAGTGAGGAGCATGCTCTCTCAAGCGAAACTGCTGAAATCCTATTGGGCTGAGACGATGTACACAGTTGTTTATCTGATCAACAAGTCTCCCTCAGTGCCATTAAAGGGTGATGTCCCACAGAGAGTGTGGACAAGTAAGGATGTCTCTTATCAACATCTGAAGGTGTTCGGATGTTTGGCGTATATGCATGTACCAAAGGATCAGAGGTCAAAGCTCGACAACAAGTCGAAAGCATGCATATTCATCGGATACTCGGAAGATGAGTTCGGCTACAAGTTATGGGACTTAGTCGACAAGAAGGTAGTGAGAAGTCGGGATGTAGTCTTTCTAGAAGACAAGACAATTGAAGACCGGAAGCAAGAGAAGTCGGAACCAACTCCCCAGTTAACCTCGACTACTATCGACTTAAGGCCAAGTGAGTCGTCACCGACAGCTGTAAGGAGACAACTGGCCGATAGAGCCGAATCAGAGTCGGTTGACTCGGAAAGACTGACTAACTACGAGTCAGAGTTGGCAGAGCTGCTGAAGTCAATTGATGAATATGAGTTGGAGTTATCCAACCTGGAGATGCCGATTGATGAGCAGAATCCCGAGCAAAGAGAAGAGTTGGCAGAGACATGTGGAAGAGAGCCAACAACGAGTGGACGAAGGTACCCACTCAGAGAAAGGAAGGCACCGACTACATATGCCAATCAATATGTCCGCTTGACTGATGACGGTGAACCGGAGTGCTATGAAGAAGCCATTGCCAACGAGAGAAAAGAAAAATGGCTGAACACGATGCAAGAGGAGATGGAATCCTTGCATGCGAATTACACCTATGACCTAGTAGAGCTGCCGAAAGGTAAGAGAGCACTTAGGAATAAATGGGTCTACAAGGTGAAGATTGGAGAAGTTGACAGCAAGCCCAGGTATAAAGCCCGCATAGTGGTGAAGGGTTTCCAAAAGAAGAAGGGCGTCGACTTTGACGAAATATTTGCACCAGTCGTGAAGATGACATCCATTCAAACTATTCTGAGCATAGCGGCCAGTTTGGACCTAGAGATCGAACAATTGGATGTCAAAACTGCATTTCTGCACGGGGAGTTAGACGAAGAGATCTACATGCATTAACCCGAAGGCTTTGAGGAGAAAAGGAAAGAGAATCTGGTGTGTCGACTGAGGAAAAGCTTGTACGGTCTGAAACAAGCTCCACACCAATGGTACAAGAAATTCGAGTCCTTCATGATGGAACATCGGTTCCAGAAAACACAGGCTGATCACTGTACATAAATCTCTGTGTACATTTGTTTATCTTGTCTTTCTAGCATTTCTGTAATTCGTATTTCAGCGGGTAGTTCGTTTATTGTGATCTATTCCGCATCGATTTCTCAACAAAGATCTCATAAAAATCGACCCCTTTCTTTTGTTGAAACCCCTTTACTGTCAGGAATAGTACTAAGACAGAGAAGGAATTAGTACTAAAAGAAGTATTAGTACTAAGAGAGGTGAAGAACTCTCGAGAGAAGGAAAGAGTGAGTGAGAGGGAGGGAGAGAGAGAGAGAGAGAGAGAGAGAGAGAGAGAGAGATGATAAGAAAAGATATATATTATGTGAAGAGAATGTACAGTAGTAGCTGGGAGGCTTACGACTGGCGTTGAACCGATTTGGTTCGAAATAATGCCTCGTGCCTCCTTTTATAGTGTTCTAAGGAATACTCCTGAAGTTTCTAGAATGTTCCAGAGAAATCTGGAATATACATCAATTTTCTATAATAAAACATAAATGAAAATAATATTCTACGTATTACAATATATAGTCTAATGGTCAAGAGCTCGACCCATGTACCATAAGGTCATGGGTTTGAGTCTTGCCATATCATGACACTATCCGCCCTTTAAAACGACGAGTGTAACGAGTCATTTTGGATTGAGGACCCGGTTTGTCTGGATATTGATGATGGAAGTCTTCAAGAAGTGCACGAGCATTGGTGACATTCTCTATCAGTTCCCAAGTACGCTCACTGGGACTATATCCTAGACAATCGACTAGATAGTAGAGCTTGTTGCGAACAATCTTGGAATCAAGGATGGCGGCAACCTCGTACTCAGGTCCATCTTCAAGCTCGATCGGGGGTGGAGGCTGTGTAATACGTCCTGGGATGGTGCTCTCTTGATAGGGTTCAAGGAGAGAACTATGAAACACCGGATGTATCCGAAGTTGTGGAGGTATAGATCGAGACGAAAAGTGACATCATTAATCTTTCCTATGATACGAAAAGGACCTAATCGCCGATAATCCAACTTCTCGCATGGGCGAGTAGTCTTGATGTGTCGTCGGAGTAGCCATACCCGATCTCCAATGTTAAAACTGGATGGGAGTCGATGACGATCCGCATAAACCTTGTGTGTTTGCTGAGCTTGTTGGAGATGAGTAGATAAATCCGCTTGTATCTTGCGTAACCGCTCCAAACGATCCTCCGCGCAAGGATTTGTGGACACCTCTGGGGTTTCAAGTACACACCACCGGGGGTGACATCCCGTATAAGCATAAAATGGCGTAACTTTAGTCGATGCGTGGATAGAGTTATTATAGGCAAATTCGGCGAAGTGGAGAATATCTGCCCAGTCATCCTGATGATAGCTGAGAAAGCACTGCAGTTACTGCTCCAGCGTTTGATTTGTTCGTTCGGCTTGGCCGTCGGTTTGTGGGTGGTAGCCGGAGGAGAGGTTAAAAGTGACCTTGAGCATTTTAAAAAGGTGCTTCCAGAATTTTGACATGAACTGGGGTCCACGGTCGCTGATGATACTATTGGGAAGTCCATGATGCCGACATACTTCACGCATGACAATTTCGGCGGTGTCTTCACTGGAGATTTCCTTAGTACATGGCAAAAAATGAGTCATCTTCGTATATCGATCTACCACTGTTAGAATCGCATTGAACCCCTTAGAGACTGGAAGATCTATGATGAAGTCTAGAACAATGGATTGCCACGGCTTGCTTGGAATTGGTAATGGTTCTAATAAACCATATGGATGATGCCTTGGCATTTTCGCTCTGCAGCATGTGTCACAAGTCCGAACAAAATCTTCGACAAATTGTCGCATACGGGGCCACCAGAATGATCGTTGTACTAAATCTAATGTTTTAGTACTACCAAAATGCCCAACTGTATATGTGTCATGACAGTTTTGTACTACTTGAAGGCGGGAAGAACCATTAGGAACATACAAAAGTTCTTTAAAGAAGAGTAATCCATCATGGTATTTGAATTGCCGATAGTCCGTACCTGGTGGTTGCGGCTGTGAACACAACGCTCGAGAGGGATCAATTTGTGCTAGTATAGCTTGGGCGAAAGCATCTGTCTTCAGGTCCGCACGTATGATATCGATAACGTGGGAATCCATGGGCATGCCAAAGACCTGTGTTGCTTGCAGTCATGCCGGTCCCAAGATTACTTGCTTTTGGTTATCGAAAGCTGGCTCGCCGGGACGCGGTGCTAGGTACGAACGCCGTGATAATGCATTTGCTTTCCCTTGATGTTTCCCAGGTCGATATGTAATCTTGAAGTCGAAACGCGTGAGAAAATGGGCCCACCGAGCTTGACGTCGATTTAACACATGAGCGTCTTGAAAATAGGTGAAGTTTTTGTGGTCACTGAATATAGTGACTTGATGAGAAGATCACTCTAGAAAATGCCTCCATTGCATAAAAGAGTCCACTATAGCCAATAGCTCTTTATCATGAATTTCGTAGTTGATTTCGGCGGCGTCAAACTTGCGTGAGTGAAAAGCCACAGGATGTAGCTTTTCGTCATTACCTCGTTGTGATAGAATGCTTCCCAATGCAAAATCCGATGCGTCCGCTTCAATGATGAATGGTTTTTCTGGATCAACATGAGCTAGAATCGGAGCCGATGTAAATGCCTGTTTAAGATTCTCAAAAGCCATGTCCGCTTCTTCAGACCAAACGAACGATTGTCCCTTCCTAGTAAGTTGTGTAAGAGGCAAAACGAGCTTTGAGTAATCCTTAACTTCCGGTAAAAATTGGCAAAGCCTAGAAAGCATTGCACATCCCGCACCGAACGCGGAGTCTGCCATTCTACCACCGTTTTGACCTTAGCTGGGTCCATGGAGATGCCTTCTGAGGAAATGACATAGCCGAGAAATTCCACCTGGTTGCACCCGAAACTACATTTTTCCAGCTTTGTATAGAGACCATGTTCTTGAAGTCGTTTTAGTACTAACAGTACATGAGAATCATGCTCTTCTTGGGTCTTCGAGTAAACCAGTAGATCATCCAAATAGATGATTAGACACACATCCAAGAGATCTCGGAAAATATCATTTGCCATGTGCTGGAAGACTGCTGGCGCATTAGTGAGGCCAAACGACATGACCGTATACTCGAAGTGCCCATATCTGGTGCGGAACGCGGTCTTCCATTCATCTCCTGGTTGGATCCGTACGAGGTTATAGGCTCCCCGTAAGTCGATCTTCGTGAAGAACCTGGCACCATTGATCCGTTCTAAAATACTTGAGATAAGGGGGAGTGCATACCTATTTCGGATTGTAACCTTATTCAAGCCACGATAATCTACAACGAGCCGAAGTGAACCATCCTTTTTCTTGACGAAGAAAATGGGTGCGCCGGCTGGAGATTTCGAATGTCGTATGAAACCATTCTCCAAATTCTCCTCTATATAGGCTCGAAGGACTTCCAGTTCAGTTGGTGACAAATTGTAGATCGGTCCCCAAGGTGGCTCTTTCCCCGGTTGTAAATCGATGGGGCAATCATATGGTCAATGGTGAGGAAGCATACTGGCTTGTACTTTATCAAACACATCGGCATACTGATGATACTTCTCTGGAAGTTGAACGGTGGAATCCTCTTTAGTGGTGCTGGAGGGGTTTACTAATATTGCAAAGAGGAACATTTCTTCCTTGCATCCTTCCTCACGCAACTGATGTAGTGAAATCGTTGCAATCTCATGAGTAGACCCTTGGGCTTTTCGATGCCGGATTTCTCTTGTCCGCCAATCTATGTCTAGGTTATGTAATTCGAACCATGGTAATCCTAAGACAATGGGGTGTTCTGGGATGCTAATTATATTAAATGATATGACACATGCTAGATTATCTAGGACAACATTAACGGGCTTTGACTCTTCTATGATATTTCCTGAGGCAATGGGACGACCATCGACGACTACTACAAGGGCAGGACACGGGAGTTTTCTGAGAGATATCTGATGAGCTTGGGCAAATTTCCTATCCATGAAGCAAGAATCAGCTCTGGAATCTAGAAGTGCTAAGACATGTACTGGAGGAGTACTTTTAGTACTAACTGTTACTTGGGCTACGAACACATTGCTAACTTGCTTAGAGGGAATGGAACCACTAATGGGCTGCACAGATCTAGGGCTGTCCAACCAAACGGCTCCTATTTTGGCTGGACTTAGTTGTTTAACTCTTCTTCTAACTGACTAAGGACATCAAATTTGTTCGCTAGATTTGGGCTATTAGTACTATTAGGACTATCAGATATCCCTACTGAAATAGACTCGGGTTTAGTACAATCAAAACTAGCAACTATTTGGTTTACCTGCCTTCTTGGCCTATGGGGACAGTTTACCGCGATATGCCCTGGTCCACCGCAATAAAGACATAGTCGGTTTGCTCGGCGTTGTTGCTTTTCTTCTTCCGATAGCGGTCCACGACGACGCGTGGTGTCAATTTCCATCGGAGTTGGAGTACTTGCTGGAGGCGCATTATATGACTCCCTCGGAAAAGGTTTCGCTACCACTGAGGCATAAGTAGGCTCTGATCTTGCCCTCGGAATCTGGAATTGTCGTTCCGAACGTCGTTCGAAGAGGCGGTTGTCACATCTCACCAAGCGACTAATTGCTTCTGTTAATGACTTTGCCTCTTCGGGGAAGGTCAAGAGTAAATCCTTGACATCGTTGCGTCAGCCATAACGGAATTGCTCCATCAATGTGTGATCATCCCAAGGGATATTGGTAGCGAGTAGGCGGAAATCTGTAGCATATGCGGAAGCTGGACGATCACTTTGGCGTAATTGCCGGAATTTGTTGATTGCAGTCCTTATGCTGTCAGTATCTCCAAAACAGGCCTTAAACTCACTTATAAATTCTTCAAAACTGTTTAATAATGGAGAATCCTTTTCCAACAATGGAGCAAACCATGCTAACGCTGAGCCACTAAGGAGAGTGCCTACTGTTGAAGACGAGGCCGTGTCGATGCGGAAGATCAAGAAGCATTCGACTCTTCTCTGTACCTGCGTATGACAGTTTCTAGGTCGTTGCACAGAGATAGGGAGAGAGAGAGAGAGAGAGAGGCACAAAAGACTTTCTATTCCACAAAGCAATAATACAACACCCCAACCTTACAACAAGATTACAAGGTCACTTTATATAGTGACCGACTTAGGGCAACTACCATTTATGCTAATTACACAAATGGCCCAAACTTAAGCTATACAAAGGGATAGTGTGAATACGTCCATTATACACTTGTATTCGACACTCCCCCGTAATGGGCGTATACATGGGTTATCTAAGATTACAGGTATAAACCTAGGTTCTCGGACATATCAGTTTTGTTCGAGTCGGCAGGGTCCGAGGCAGAAGACCGAACTGGTCGGGTCGGAAGAGTTGAAGCCGATCGTTAAGGAACTGATGTCGGTTGTCGGAAACCATCCTGCGCTGTGTCCGGCTCTAACCGGACTGGTTTGTCGTTACGCCCATCTGATGCCGAAGAGACCGAAAGCGGTCTGCCGAAAGACACTTGGTCATTCCATCTGCGACATTGTCGGTTGTGGATATTTTCTCTAGACCGATTTTCCCTGAAATGACGCAGTCCCGAACGAAGTGATATCGAACGTCAATATGTTTGGAGGCGTTGTGGTGAACCGGATTTCTCGACAAGGCAACAGCACCTTGACTGTCGCTATAGACAACTGGAGCCGAGTCATGGTCGACTTGTCGAAACGTGTGCGCCAGCCGGCCGAGCCACAAAGCTTCTTTTGCAGCGTCGGACGCAGCTACATATTCTGCTTCGGTCGTTGAGGTCGCTGTGCACTCCTGAAGTTTCGATTTCCACGAAATTGCTCCATTGCCGAACTTGAAGCAGTATCCGGTTGTTGATTTCCGACTGTCTATACAGCCGGCGAAGTCCGAGTCGGTGTAACCGACTACGCCTGAGGTTTGGTTCGGACCGAAAAGAATGCCGTGGTCTTTTGTGCCAGCCAGATATCTGAACACATGCTTGACTGCGTTCCAATGCGATCGGCCAGGATTGTGCATAAATCTGCTAACGACTCCTACGGCGTGAGAAATATCAGGCCGTGTCGCGACCATCAGGTACATAAGGGAGCCGACTGCCGGTGCATACGGTACCGACTTCATATCTTCCCCCTCCGGACCGGATGTCGGGCAGTCTCGCTGAGAGAGCCGAAGATTCATGGGGAGCGGGGTTGATGCAGATTTGGCTGATTGCATGTTGAAGCGTTCTAAGACACGTCGGATATAGTCGGTCTGAGACAAAAAAAGATGTCGTTTATCGCGATGCCGACTAATCTTCATGCCGAGTATGTGTCGTGCCGGACCGAGGTCCTTCATGGCAAACTTCAACCGCAGTTGCCGAATGAGATCGGCAAGTTCGCCCGCGTGGCGTCCAGAAATTAGCATGTCGTCCACGTAAATGATGAGGAAGATGGGTGATCCATCTTGAGCTGTGTTGGTAAAGAGACAATGGTCCTCATCGCTTTTTGAGAAGCCGATCGATTGGATGAAGTCGTCGAACTTCTTGTACCATTGTCGCGGTGCCTGTTTGAGGCCGTATAGACTCTTCCTGAGTCGGCAGACTAGATGTTCTTGGCCAGTTGCCACGAAGCCTTTTGGCTGTTCCATATAAATTTCCTCTTCAAGATCACCATGGAGGAAGGCGGTTTTGACATCTAGCTGAATCAGCTCCAAGTTGTCGGCTGCCACTACGCCGAGTAGAAAACGAAGGGTTGTCATTTTCACCACTGGTGAAAAAATCTCGTCGAAGTCGACGCCATATTCTTGTGGGAAGCCCTTCGCAACTAATCTGGCCTTGTACTTTGGGGTGGTCGAATCAGACGTCTCTTTTAGTCGATAAACCCACTTGCAAGGAAGAGCACGTCGGTTCCTAGGTAATTCGACCAGATCCCAAGTCTTGTTTGCCCGAATGGAGTGCATTTCCGACTCCATCGCCAGATGCCAGGTGGCTGAATCGACAGATGTCGATGCTTCTTCGTAAGATGTCGGTTCGCCGGCGTCGGTGAAGAAAATTCCAGGAGAATACCTCTCCGGAGGTTGCGACAGTCTCTCGGATCGTCGAGGTAAGATTGGACTGGTCGCATCGGGTATCGAGGTCGGATGGTCCGAAAGCGGATTGTTCTGCTGTGCCGAGTCGGGGTTGTCCGAGTCGGTAATGTAAGGTTCAGCTACCCGTGAAGCTGACCGTGTGTTAAGAGCGGGGCCTTCTTGAAGGGTCGGCACATCGGAAAATGTTACCCTTCGGACTTCGATCGGTTTTTCGACTGATGGATTCATAGCCGACTCGTTGAACACAACGTCCGAACTTCGAACGATTTGTCTGCGTTCGGGGTCCCAGAGTCGGTATCCCATTTCGCCGTCGGATCCATATCCAAGGAAAATGCATTTCCTGGACCGAGGTGCAAGTTTTCGGCGATCATCTTTCGGAATAAGGGCGTACGCCTCGCATCCGAAGATCCTCAGCTTGTCGTAATTCGGCTTACTGCCGATCCATAGTTCCTGAGGAATTTGAAGTCCTAGAGGTCTGCTTGGCGACATATTGATTATGTGTACTGCCGTGAGTAGAGCCTCTGCCCAGAAGCCATCCGACAGTCCGGAGTGTTGGAGCATGGAAACTATCCGTTCTTGGATTGTCCGATTCATTCGTTCTGCAATCCCGTTTTGCTCCGGACTGTGTGGTGCCGTAAATTCACGTCGGATGCCGCGTTGTCGGCAGAATTTGACGAATTCTTCGGATTTGAACTCTCCCCCATTGTCTGTCCGAAAGCATTTCAGCTTTCGGTCGGTTTGATTTTCTACCATAGCGAGCCAATCGGTGAAGATCGAGAAGACACGATCTTTGGTGCGAATTGGATAAGCCCACACCTTTCGAGTCGAATCGTCAATAAAACTGACGAAGTAAGAGGCACCGCCGAGAGACTGATGCGGCATTGGGCCACAGACGTCCGAGTGGACTAAATCGAGAGGTCTCGTTTCTCGTGGTGCTGATGTCGGGTGTGATGCGGCTGCTTGTTTGCCATACTGGCAATGCTCGCAGAATTGGTGGTCGGAGAAGGAGAGTTTGGGGATGTATCCGGCTCCAGAAAGATGCGTAATGCCGGCCTTGCTGAGGTGTCCTAATCTTCGGTGCCATAGTGATGACACAGGAATATCCACCAGAAACAGGTTACCCTCTCTGAGCGTAACATGTAACGGATACAGGGAGTGTATCTTGGGTCCTCTAGCAAGCAGGAGGTTCCCCCTGTGGAGTGTCCACCCTCCCGAAGAAAAACCGGCACGAATGCCGTCTTCGTCTAGTTGTCCGACTGAGATCAATGGCCTTGAGAGCTCGGGTACATGTCGGACATTGTGGAGTACAAGTGTAGAGCCACCTGCAAGGTTGAGCTCTACTGTGCCGATTCCGATGATGTCACAGTGTTGTGAGTTGCCGACTCGAACTGAGTCGGAGTGACGGATCGTATATTGCCGAAATTGGGATCGATGAGGAGTCACGTGAAATGACGCGCCCGAATCTAAGAGCCATGTGCTCGATTCTTCAGTCGTGAGTAGAACTTCTGATCCGACTGGATTTTCGATTGATAGTATATTCGGTCGTCTGGTAGCACATCAGCTGAGAAGCTGACGTAATTGATCTCCTCATGCCGGCCACTCTTCTTGTTGTTCTTGTTTTTGAGTGCGCGGCAGTCGGCTTTGATGTGTCCGGGTTTCTTGCAATAGTTGCAGATTCGGTTATCCCGTGACTGGCTCCGTCTTCGCTGATTGTTCGGCGGCCGTGAGGAATCTCTTCCTCGTATGTTCGATCGGTCTGTCGAACCTTGTACTACGTAAGCGTTGTCTGTTGAGTCTTTGGCGAAAGACTTTCTCCGAGCTGCTTCGGTCAGGATTGCGCTCGTGACTTCGGAGTATTTAACAGCCGTGGTTGACGCGTTGCACACGGTTGTGACGAAAGTTTCCCATGATGAGGGAAGGCTGCTCATGAGTATCATTGCTCTGAGTTCATCCTCGATTGCCATCCCCTGTGACGAGATTTGGGAGCTTATGCTTTCGTACTCATTGAGGTGTGCTTGAACCGAATCGGATTCTTTCATCCGCAAGTTGTAGAGGCGCCGGATCAGAAACATCTTCGTTGCGGCGACCTTCTTTTCGTAAGTGTCCGACAGTGTTTTCCACAGTTTGAATGCTGTCGTACACGATTGCACCGTAAAGTATACCGATTCCGATAGGTGCATCCGAATCGTGGCGCGGACGATTCTGTCCAGCTTCTGCCACTCAATTGGTTTGTATCCTTCTGGAGGTTCTTCATTTTCGATGGGATCGATTTGCCCCTTGACTATGAGATAGTCCTGCATTTGTTCCTTCCAGAAGTTGAAGTTCGATCCATCGAACTTTCGTAGACTCATTTCTGACGAGCCGGATGTTGATGCCATCAAATTTGGTTTCGGTTGACGAAGCTCGGTTCGGAGTTGACTACGAACCTTGTTGGAGTGCAGCCGGTTGGCTCACCCGATATCGTTCTAGTCGGATTTGAACCCGAGTCGGTTCGGCTTCGGATATATGTATTGTTGAACTTGCTCGAATTGACTCCGGTAACTTGAGGGACAGGACCGACTGGTCTTCCCGAATGTTGCCGAGTCGGAGTGAGCCCGGTTCGCTTCGGATATATATGCCGAATACCGATTATTGAAACCGATTATCTGGACCGATTCTGCTTCGGGTGGCTGCAGCGACGAGAGAGACAGATCCAACTGATCCTCCCGAATGTCGATCAGCCGGATGAAGCGCGAATTGGGGTTGTTGTCTTGAGACCGATCTGCACCGAGTGGTTACAACGAGCGGCGAGCAGCGTTTAATGACCTTTTCGGATGCCGTTTAACCGAGTGAAGCACGATCGTGTCAATGTTGCACAAGGGGATTTCACCTCGAGCGGTTGCGATCACAAGGAACGGAGTACAACCGGCTGGCTTACTCCAAGCGAAGATGATCTAACGCGAAGAGATGCAAGCCTCGTTTTTCTTCTTCTCTCTTCTTCGAATGACGCAGGAAACAGAATGCTGTGCAGGTTAAGACGACGGCCGACAGCGGATTGAAGGACCGAATAGTGTGCAGGCTCTGATACCAAATGTTGAAGACGAGGCCGTGTCGATGCGGAAGATCAAGAAGCATTCGACTCTTCTCTGTACCTGCGTATGACAGTTTCTAGGTCGTTGCACAGAGATAGGGAGAGAGAGAGAGAGAGAGGCACAAAAGACTTTCTATTCCACAAAGCAATAATACAACACCCCAACCTTACAACAAGATTACAAGGTCACTTTATATAGTGACCGACATAGGGCAACTACCATTTATGCTAATTACACAAATGGCCCAAACTTAAGCTATACAAAGGGATAGTGTGAATACGTCCATTATACACTTGTATTCGACACCTACTAGTCCCACTTGTGATGCATCGGTGGGATATTGAGAAGGATGAATTTGTATCACTAAACGTACCTGATTCAAAAACCCTCTAAACTGTGATCGGGTCCCATCAAATTTTGCAGGAAGACCGATTTTGGGTTCTTTGTGAATCCCTTGAGTGCTTGATCCTTGTTGTTGTAATGATATGATAGTCGCTTCGAGTTGTTGTACATGTAGTGTCAGCTCCCCGTGTTGTTGTTGTTTTTCCAGCGCTATTTGTTGAAGATCCCCCAACAAGCGATGATTTTCTTGTTCTAGTGCTACAAATTTCTCTTTTAAGCACTAGAGCTCCGAGAAAACAGATTGGTATTCCTGAGCGCTAATAGTTTCCATTTTACTAGGGAGGATAAGAGGATTAATAAGAAGATAAAAGGAAAAGGAGGAAAGGAAGAGGAGGAAAGGAAGATCGATTGAAATCGGTTCAAACTGTCAGGAACAGTACTAAGACAGAGAAGGAATTAGTACTAAAAGAAGTATTAGTACTAAGAGAGGTGAAGAACTCTCGAGAGAAGGAAAGAGTGAGTGAGAGGGAGGGAGGGAGGGAGAGAGAGAGAGAGAGAGAGAGAGAGAGAGAGAGAGAGAGAGAGAGAGAGATGATAAGAAAAGATATATATTATGTGAAGAGAATGTACAGTAGTAGCTGGGAGGCTTACGACTGGCGTTGAACTGATTTGGTTCGAAATAATGCCTCGTGCCTCCTTTTATAGTGTTCTAAGGAATACTCCTGAAGTTTCTAGAATGTTCCAGAGAAATCTGGAATATACATCAATTTTCTATAATAAAACATAAATGAAAATAATATTCTACGTATTACAATGTATAGTCTAATGGTCAAGAGCTCGACCCATGTAGTATAAGGTGATGGGTTCGAGTCTTGCCATATCATGACATTTACCACGATTCAGGCCTTGTATCTGCGTGAACTGCCATCTTCCCTATTCTTCAGCTTGAAGACCCATTTGTTTCTTAGGGCTCTCTTACCTTTCGGTAGTTCCACCAAGTCGTATGTGTAGTCCTCATGCAAGGAGTCCATCTCTTCTTATAGTGCACTCTGCCATTTCTCCTTCAACATGTCTTCCATGGCCTCCTCGTAGCACTCTGGCTCATCTTCATTAGTCAATAAAATAGATTGACTGGCGTATTGTGAGGGTGCTCTCCTTTGCCTAAGTGGATATCTTCCACTTCCCATTGTCGGCTTAGGTTCGGATGTCTCTGCGGACTCTTCACTCGACACATGTTCATACATGTCGATTGGTTGCTGAAGGTCGACCAACTCCGACTCGTATGCCTCAATCGACTTTTGTAAAAGAATACGTGTGGAAGCTTACCAGGCACAACCGGGTAACAACAAAAATAAGACAAAGAGCATGAGGAAGGTTTAATGGAAAGCTTAATCAACATAGTGTATGCGGGAGAGACAGAGAGAGCAGAACACAAAAACTCTATTTCAAAACAATACTCTAAAACTCTATACATAGGATGTGCTTCGAGAGCACTTTTATACAAGTCCATACGGATTGACAGAAGTATTGACACATACTTCAATGCTCATCAATGAGCCTCTACACTAACTCCCAAAATGTATTCCTCTACGGAATATCTATCCAACGGCCTCCCGATTTAGGCACCGCTACGACCTCTCGTTGTGCACCCGATTTACGCACCCAGTCTACACATTGGTTTACGCACCCAATGTTGAGCTTGTATCTCAACACTCGCCCTCAATCTCAAGTTGAGGTTCCGCCTACTCTTTTGAATCTTCGTTCCAGCTTCTCCTGGCTTCACGCCTCGCTCGCGCTCCTCGACCCGTTCGATTCCGCGCGCCTCGACCATTTCGGTCGGCTTGTCTGCTTGTGTGGCCTTTCTCAACTCCCTTGTTGTTGTTAGGATTTCGGTCCCTCCGGATGGGATGATGAGTACCCGGCAAGGAAGACCCGCTGAGAACCGGATGATGAGTACCCGACAAGGAAGACCAAGTGAGAACCAGATGATGCAGGTCCGGTGAGAAGCTCTCATCGGATGAAGGGACATATATGGAAATATGTTTTTGAGAGCCAATTGGGGCTATATCTATAAATATTCCTAATGTCATATTAGTATAAATATGACCTAGGGAAAACAGAGATGCGTGTATCATTGTGTTGTCATTATTTTGTATATAGTTATTTTTGGTGTAACCACTGCACAGAGTGTAGTAGAGGGATAGAGAGAGAGAGAGAGAGACAGTGTGTGTCTCTATTGTAACTGCTGCCAGGCAAAGGTTGAGAGCAAGAGGTCGTTGCCTCTGTGTTCCTCTGTTGTATTCTCCTTACATAGTGATAGTTGGAGCTAGTGGGCTCCCGTGGTTTTTCCCGTTTAGGGTTTTCCACATAAACATATTGTGTACTCTCTTCGGCTCATATTATTTGTGTGTACGTGCATTTACCTTCATTTCCCATTTCTTCTGTGGTTGTGATTCTAACGAAGTGATTGAAGTCTCGGTTGTGGCCGAGATATATTCCGCACACGCATATTTCATGTTAGTTGTCACGGTGTTGGCACCTCTTCCACTGCCCTTTCCTCAGCTTGGCCTTCAGTTGATTCAGCGTTTTCGAATCAAACATTCGAACCGAATCGGCTGTCTCCGATTCGTTTCTGCTCTTACCCAAATTGGTTGTCTCCAATTCGTCTTCTATGTTTAGGCCCTTAACCATATCAAACCAAGTCTTGGTCTTCGCCTTCTCACCCATATTGGCTTCATCTCCCCCTTGTTCGGCTGACTCTTGCTCTTCCCTTCGGTTGCTGCCCATGTTTCTACCTTTGGCTTCTTTAGTTGACTCGAAATCGAATTCTTCATCCGACTCGGCTTCACGGTCACTTCTGCTCCTTTCCTGGTCTTTTCTCCCCCTCACAGTCGGCACGTCGAGGTGCCGCAAGCCAAGCGCACCCGAGAATTGCCACAACTTGACGAGACTAAGGGGCTTGGTGAAGATATCAACAGTCTGCCGATCAGTCAGAACATACGCTATCTAAGTGTTATTTGCACACTACGTGAAATATATAAGAAATATCTGATTAAGTATGCATAAAGAAATAAAAGAAAATATTAAAATATATGTTACATGCATAGGGCAAGATTCAAACCTTGTACCTCCATGTAAACCAACCCCAAACTTTACCATTATACTAATGTATCATAAGTGACAAAAATAAAGTTACTCATGCACGTCTAGAGTGCATGAGCACTATATTTAGAAATTAAATGCATGGTAGAAAAAGCAATTCAGGGACATCTAGTGTGCATGAACACTTTAGAAAAATGTTATGCTATGTTTGGTCTCTTCCATCACTATATAAGGAAGAGAGAAAGATGTATATGGTTGTTGATTTTTTATAAGGGTTGATTAATATATTATATTCGTGGGGATTCACGAATTTGCCATAGATATTTCTCTCTTGCAATCTAAATTCACATTCTTACCTAAACATTAATTAATACAATATATTCATGGGATTCACGAGTTTCATATATTTCTTTCTTATAATCTATTAATATTCATAACTAAACTCATCTCAAATTCTTCCTCCTAGTCCAAAACCCCAGCGGTTCCCACCTGACTCACGCAAAGCGCCGAAAGGCACGACACAGTTGGTGAACCCGACATGAACACGGATGGCAAGGAGATGAAAAATCAACAAGAGGCTAACAATATGATGACAATGTTCGAGTGCATGCTACAAGAGCAACGCGCGATGTCGGAGATTGCGGCAGTAGTAGAGCGGCTCGTGCAACGAAACGGGCAATTCAACGGGAAGGATGTGTCATGTTATTTGTGGGACTACAAGGCGGAAATGCTACGGTGCGGAATATTGGAAGGATTGCAAGTGACATCCTTCAAATCGGATGGCTACGGATGAGCTTCAAGGGAGTATCCACGGGATACGACAACAAAATCCGACATGGGAAGCGTTTGAAGGAGCGTTGAAGACCACGTTCGCTATCGAGGACTCTTCCACGGCAACGCGGAGGGGATTCAAAGATTGGGTGGAAACGCCGGACAAGGGGCTGAAGGTCCTCGATGTGTTTTCGGCATTCGAAAGTCGATTCGGGAGGTTGTCCGCAAGAGATCAAGCTATCCTCGCACCGGACAAAGTGATCATGTTCTTACGTGCCATGGACATCCGGGACCGGAAAGACCTTGGAGTGCTTCTAGAGGACACAACTACTGAGAATGGCCTCACCAATACATGGGAAAACGTGCGGGACATCGTTGCACGATACACAAAAAGGGGGCGATGGCTTGGTAATGAAGAAAAGAGGGTTTCAGAACCGATTCCGAAACCAAGATCCGGATTGGAAGACCATCAACCATGGGCTCGGGAGACTACGAACGAGAAGGGAATCGATGCAACCAAGGTGGAGTAGTTGCTAAAGGCGATGGAGAATCTGAAAATCGCAGTGTGTGAAGAAGTCAGAAGACCGTCCCACAAGTTCCAAGTATATGGACCATCAATGCATAAGGTGCGATAACACTGAACATGATCGGAAGGATTGCGATGAGCATGAGGCGATACGACGGGATCTTATCTACTACGAGGGAAATTGGATTCATTCGATGGACTCTCGAAAGCCACTCCGGCTGAACTTCCGAAAAGACGGCATGAAGAAGGTCCTAGAGGAGGAGATAGCGGGGGAAACCAATTATGTGACAACCGCGGGAATACGTGTGGGGGAGTCATCTAGAGCAATGGTATCTTTTTGGCCAGAAGTACTAGAAATCTCGGGGAAAGCCAACTTTGATGAAATCTGGAGCACCACAGAAGGCATCCAGGAAGCTACGGGATGGGAGTGCCCCGTAGATAAAAATAACATACATGCATTATGTCAATTGCATGAGGTGTCTGTAGATGAGAAATGACAACGCAAAGATGATGTGGCCGGGCCATCAAAGACACCAGAGAGCTGGAACTCTGAAGGGAAGGGGAAAGGAAAAACAATTCCGGCATTCAAAGTTGCTTCCGACATCGAACAACGGACGAACCTAAAGAAGGTGTTCGAATAGAGAATCCTTGATAGTCGGGTGAAATTTTCTCTCCGGGAATTACTCAGAATAGCGAAGAAGGAGTTCCACGATCTTCTTGTGGATCTTGTAAAAAGAAAGAGACAAACTACGGAGGAAAATTCTCCAAGGGTGAATGCGAATACCGTTCTAATGAATGACACGGAAGTGGATGATGAAATTCCAAACTCCCACTACACAAGGCCACACTAGGCACGCGCAACTATGGAGACTCCGGTCTAATGCGGTTTGTTTGGATGTGCCAGTCAAGATCAGAGATGTGGAGATTGACCAAAATTTCTTTGTTCAAGATGAGGTCACACATTCTGTGATCCTCAAGCAACCCTTTATCACGGCTTCATGGATGGAGACAAAGGTGCTCGATAATGGAGCGGCTTTTGCACGAATTCGGAGCCAAAGCGGGGGGAAAACTGTCCAATTCCTAATTGTGTCATTGAATCATGAAAGGAACAAGAGAGAGCTTTTGTCCCAAACAAAAATGGATTTTTAAAGTGGATTGTTGCGGAGTGGGGAAGTGATAGTCTGAGAAGCCCTGATACCCCACATAGGAAGAGAATTCTCGGAGCAAAACAAGTACAAATCAGTCCGGATGGGGCATCTACATACACGACCGTAACCGGAGTAATGAAGAAAGAATTCCGAAAGGTGCAGGACGAGTTACGGTTTGCATCAATCATAAAAGAAGATGAGGAAATCATGGGAGTAGTCGAAGAATTGTTCTATGGGAGCACGCTACAATGGCTTGAAGAGCTTGCAGAAGAGAATAGCCAGGGAGACTAGGTAGTCCCAGTAGAATTGATCTAGATATACGAGATCATTGTGAAAATGGGGCCGAATGCGCTCCACAAAGAAGAAGCAATGGTATGTACAAAATATAAGACTGTGGAAAAGAAGGTGAAACCGTCTGTGGGACCGCTACCCACTAATAGCGAACAAAAGAGGAAAGAAGTCTCGAGATATCTAACTCTTCGGAAGTCTGTGGATATCAGAAATGCTTTCATGAATGAGACTTGGAAGAAACTTCGGATCGGTGGAGGTGGATTCCTCTTACAGAACGAAGAAGAACAATTTCATGAGATGCTGGAGCAACATGGAAAAGCATTCGCATTCACATCAAGAGAGATAGGGTGCATTGATCTAAAGATAGTAGAACCGATGGTGATCTTCTCGATTGATCATGTGCCGTGGAACCTGAAGCCGATTCCGGTGCCATGGGCACATATTCCGAAAATCATTGACTTGCTCAAGGAGAAGGTGGCGATGGGGATTCTAGAACCATCAAACGCTCCGTACTCAAATCGATGGTTTAAGGTTCCTAAGAAGAATGGGTCACTCTGATTCATTCAAGATTTGCAACTAGTGAACAAGGTCACGATCCGGAACTCCGGAGTCGGTCTGAAAGTGGATGAATTTGTGGAAGCGTTAGCCGGACGCACGATATACTCCATCGGAGACCTATACTCCGGATATCACTATGTTGGGAGACAAGTCCCTCCGGATGGGAAGGGAGAAGAATAGTGCCGATGAACAAACTCGGCTGAGGCCGAAACCGGATGAGGAGTACCCGGCTACGGAGAGCCGGATGGTACAGACCCGGTGAGAACCGGATGAAGAGACATATTCGTAAATATGTTTATGAGAGTCCATCATGGCTATATTTGTAAATAGCCGAAAAGTCATATTAGCATAAATATGACTTAGGGAAAACTTTTATATATGCGTTGTTATTCTTGTCTGCGTGAGATTAGAGCGCGTAACTGTGTACAAAGAGAGAGAGTGAGAGGAAGAGGTCGTTGCCTCTGTTGTAACCGCCGCCTGTGGCGAAGATCGTGAGCACGAGTTCGTTGCCTCCGTGAACTCACTGTTGTACATTCTAACATAGTGATAGTTTGTAGCCTGTGGGCTGCCGTGGTTTTTCCCTTAGTTTGGGTTTTCCACGTAAACATCCAGTGTACTCTTCTCTCTTCTGTGTTGAACATCTATTTCCCGTTTTCTGTGTATGATTCTAAGCTCGGTTGTGGCCGAGCGTTGCGTATAAGGAGCGTAGTACTTCCCGTCACACTACAATGCGAACATCGATAGGATTAGTCCGGATGTGCACGCTACCACAAGGAGCGACAAACTCGGTCGCACATATGATGAATGCAATGACCAAGGTGCTCGGAGACTGCATTCCGGAGATAACAATGCCATTCCTAGATGACATTCCGATGAAAGGATGTGCAGGGGAAGAAAAAGATGAGACTATGGATGATCGAGGATGCCGAAAGTAGTGATCGAAACGGATTGTCTTCCGATACTCGGGATGATGCGGTGTTGTACGATACTAGATATGGCTATGATAAGATGGATTGCATATGTAAAGTCGCTTAATCCGGAGGTACGACACATCTCCGGAAAAGACAATGCGGTAGCGGATATGCTGTCGAGGGCACGGTTCGGAGACGACATAGCCGAATCCGATAATGAAGAAGTTTCCAAAAACTACTTTACTTCAGAGCACATATGACGGGTGAACGTAATCTGAGAATTTTGGGAAGCTGAATATGAGGGAGAAAACCTGATGATTGGGAAGGTGCTACAAGAAATCGAGGAATCATCGAACAATATGGAAAAGAGAGCCGAGATCCAAAGTAAGAAGCGGCAAGTCCGGAAGTTCTTCTTGAACAATGGATTAATCTAGATAGAGCCAAAAAGACCAAATGGCATACCAGTATGGGTAGTTGGAACAAAAAAGGAACAAAATCGAATAATATCCAAATTTCACGAATCCGATTGGGCTGGACATCGGGGAACATGGGCAACATTTGCAAAGATCAATCAAAAATATTGGTGGAAGAATATGTACAAAGATGTAGCAGAATTCACGGGAAGTGCGAGAAATGCCAAATCTACTCCGGAGCTCGACATTGAGATGAATTACATCTAACATTCTCACCGATAATCAATTTCAAATGGATGGTCGACATTGTGGCCATGCCAACCGAGATCAGACAAAAGAAGTACTTGGTATTAGCTTGGGAAGATCTGACGAACCAAGTAGAAGGTCAGGCGCTATGGAGGAAAACATGTTCTGCAGTATGCCAATTTCTCTTGGAAGAAGTGTTTTGCAGGTATGGGTGCGTAGGACAAGTGATTGCGGATCGGGGAGAACTTGACTCTGATAAAGCTAGGGAATTCTTCGCCAAACATGGAGTCCGGTAAACACTAACCATGACATACAATCCGGAAGCCAACGAGAAGATCGAACGAGGACATAGTCCAATCGTTAAAGCACTTGCAAAAGCATACGACGGAAGGGTAAAGAATTGGCTACAAATGCTTTTGTATCCACTATGTGCAGATCGCACAACGCATAGTTCTGTGATCGGTTATATGCCAGGGAACTTATGATCGGCCAAGCACCGGTAATGCCGGTAGAAATCGCAATTGCAACATGGATAGTGTTGTCGTGGAAGGAAGAGATGAGCTGGGAAGAACTACTAGTGGTTCGGATACGACAACTAGAGAGAAGACTGGAAGACATAGCATAGCGGAAGCAATACGCCGACAACAAAAAGCGCGGTTCCGAAACAAAAGTCGATTCGACACAAAGCACCGTCTACGACCATGAAAGATTGAAGAAGGAGATTGGGTGATAGTCTATGACAGTAGTTTGGATCATCAACACACAACGATCTGGAAATTCGCTAAAAGGTGGTTCAGACCATACGAAGTTCAGAAAGTTTTCTACAACGGAACCTACCAACTAGGTGAGTTTGATGGAATGGTACAATGGGTGCCTATAGCGGGGAAACGGGTGAAGATATTCAAGAAGCGAACTGACGACGAACCCTATGTGACCTTAGACAAGATTGTTAGCGAGGAGCAATCAGACAAAGATCACGGTGGTGCGGAAAGCGAAGAAAGTGGGCTAGAATTGATAATCGACATAAGGGGAGAACCCGAGAGTGCTAGGGATAAAGGAGAATAACAGGCATCGGAACTTCGCCACATACCGGAGGATGTGCCGGTTCAGAGGGGGCGAGTGTCGTAGTGTAATTTTCACACTACATGAAATATGTAAGAAATATTCGATTAAGTATGCATAAAGAAATAAAAGAAAATATTAAAATATATGTTACATGCATAGGGCAAGATTCAAACCTTGTACCTCCATGTAAAAAAACCCCAAACTTTACCTTTGTACTAACGTATCATAAGTGACAAAAAAAAAGTTACTCATGCACGTCTAGAGTGCATGAGCACTATATTTAGAAATTAAAAGCATGGTAGAAAAAGCAATTTAGGGACATCTAGTGTGCATGAACACTTTAGAAAAGCGTTATGCTATGTTTAGTCTCTTCCATCACTATATAAGGGAGAGAGAAAGATGTATATGGTTGTTGATTTTTTATAAGGGTTGATTAATATATTATATTCGTGGGAATTCACGAATTTGCCAACTATTTCTCTCTTGCAATCTAAATTCACATTCTTGTACCTAAACATTAATTAATACACTATATTCGTGGGATTTATGAGTTTCATATCTTTCTTTCTTATAATCTATTAATATTCATAACTAAACTCATCTCAAATTCTTCCTCCTCCGAGTCCAAAACCCCAACGGTTCCCACTTGACTCACGCAACGATCCGGCGCCGAAATGCACGACAACGCTAGTTTGACTTCATTAGAGATGACACGCTCGCGGACAAAATGGTATTGTGCCTCAATGTGCTTGGTTCGGGCATGGATGATGGGGTTTTTCGCAAGTTGGATGCTGTTGAGGTTGTCGTAGTAGATCATTGTTGGAGCGGAAACCTCCACATGCAGATCCTTGAGTAGCCTCTGGAGCCAAATGGCTTCGCATGTCACGACAACCGCTCCTCAATACTCAGCTTCCATGCTCGAAATTGCAACTGTCGGATGCTTCTTGCTGGTCTAGGTGATCACGGCGCTCCCAAGCGAGAAAGCGAACGCCGATGTGGATCTACGATCGCCGGCGTTTCCGGCCCAATCGGAATTCGAGTAGCGGACGAGCTGTTTGGCAATACCGGTATGATATAACAACATCCTATCCTTAGTGTTGTGGACATAGCGCTATATCCTTTGCACATACTGAAGGTGTTCGGCCATGGGCTACAACACAAATTGACTGATCAGGCAAACCGGGTAGTTGAGATCCGGCCGGGTGATCGTGAAATAAATTAGGCTTTCGACAGTTTGTTGGAACCGTGTCAGGTTTCACGCCTTTCTTGAATCTCGGCGAAGCTTGAAGTTTCTGTCCAGAGGAGTTGAGATGGACTTACAATCAGCCATACCGAACTTGAAGAGCATACTCAACACGTAATTGCGTCGGTTAATCAGTATGCCTTCGGTGGTGCGGATCACTTCGATCCCTAGGAAGTAATGAAGGTCTCCTAGGTCCTTCATGTCAAATGATGCTGCGAGCTAGGACTTTACGCGGCCGATTTCTTCTAGGTCGGGGCCGGCGATGACTAAATCATCAACATAGAGTAAAGTACTAACCGGTCCATGTCGACCGTGATGGACAAACAATGAAGAGTCCGATTTGGACGTCACAAACCCCATCCGACGCAGGCGGTGCATGATCTTCGCGTTCCACGTGCGTAAGGCTTGTTTTAGTCCATAGAGGGACTTCTTCAATCGGCATACCACCGAGGTGTTCTTCCCGGACTGAAATCTAGGGGGTTGTACCATGTAGACCTATTCCTCAAGTTCTCCTTGTAGGAACACATTCTTTACATCCATCTGATGTAAATGCCACCTCTTGCGGCTACCGCAAGCAAGACACAAACGGTTGTCATTTTCGAGACAAGCGCAAAGGTCTCATCATAGTCGATGCCATGTCGTTGTGCGTATCCCTTCACCACTAATCGGGCCTTGTAGCGGTTGACAGAGCCGTCGGTGTTGTACTTGACCTTGTACACCCACTTGCATCCAATCAACTTTACACCATTCGGGGCGTCAACCAAGTCCCAAGTTTCATTTTCTGCTAATGCGTGCATCTTGTTAAAGTTAATATACGGAAGTGTATGACAAACCGGCTTAGCCGGATACCAATAGAATGTAGAGAAGAAGGTTTAATGGAGACCTTACACAGAGAATACATGGGAGAGACAGAGAGAACATAACATAAACTCAATTAAAAAAAAATCATCCTCTGTACATAGAATGTGCTCAGAGAGCACTTTTTTACAAGTCCATAAAGGACTGACAGAAGTACTAACAGGTACTTCAATGCTTATACGAGTGACTAACACCAACTCCCAAAAATATGCCTACGTACTAGGCTAGATCCGTAAGCCTCTAATGGCCTACCGGTTTCAATCCGATCCAAATCCTAGTTCCGGATATAATCCGGACACCGATCCGGTTCTCCGTTCAGGATACCGATCTGGCTCTGGCTTATTCAGCCAATCCGGATCCGGTTGAGCTTGCTCGCTCAACACTCCCCCTCAAGCTCAACTTGAGGTCGGATCGTGGGGTCAGTTTCTGTGGTAGCCAGTTCTTCCATCCGACTCCTTCTGGTGTCTTCCCACCTCGCTCGCGCTCCTCATCCGGTCCAGTCTTGCTTCTTGCGACTCATCCGGTTCTGCACTCCTTGACCTCCTTGGTCGGCTTGTCTATTGACCAGGCCCATCTCAGCTCCTTCGCTGCTATGACTCCAACACTTTTCCTCCATATCGGTGTCCACTTCTACTGCCTTCTCGTCTGCTTGGCCTTTAGTTGATCTGGCTAGAATGAATCAAAGTGTTGAACTGAATTGGCTTCCTCCGATTTGTTCCAGCTTTGTCTAAATTGGTTGCCTCCGATTCGTTCTAGCTCTTGTCCAAGTTGGTCAACTTGTCTTCCATTTTCAGGCCCTTCACCACATTGGACTATATCCGGGTCTTGGCCTTCTTTCGGTCGGCTTTGTCCTTCTTGAGTCTGTCGCCACTGCTGCTTGCTCCGACTTGTTCGGATGTGTTGACTTTCCCAGTCGACTCGGCTTCCTTTTTCTTCTTATCTCCCCTAATCTTGGTTTGTTCCTCTTTCTCTCCGGCTCCTTGTTCGGTGCCGTTAACCGTTTCGATTCCTATTCTCCCCCTCAAGTGTGGCACGTCGAGATGCTGAATGTCGAGCATCTCCGAAAAGTGCTACAACTTGTCTGATCCGAGCGGCTTGTGGAAGATGTCAGCAACCTGCCGATCCGTGTGAACATACCGAAGTTCAACTTCACTGCTCAGGCCCCGCTCACAGACAAAGTGATAATTGACTTCTATGTGCTTTGTCCGAGCATGGAATATAGGGTTCTTGGCGAGTTGTATGCTACTTACGTTGTTGCAGCATATCAGGATCGGGGTCAGCACCACGATCCGGAGGTCTCACAATAGTCGCCGAAGCCAAATGGCTTCACAGGTGGCAATGGTAGCGCCCCGGTATTCCACATCAGTGCTCGATAGAGCCATTGTTGGCTGCCTTTTGCTCCTCCAGCAACATCCGCGCTACCAAGAGAGAACATATAACTGGAGGTGGATCGGTGATCCGATGCATCACCGGCCTAGTCGGCATCCGTATATCTGACTAGCTTCCTAGTTATACCGTGTCGGTATAACAATCCCCGGTCCTTTGTGCCACTCACATATCGCAATAGTTGATGCGCGCACTGAAGGTGCTCCACGATCGTTGTCTGCATAAACTGACTGATCACTCCGACCAGATAACTGATGTCGGGTCAGGTGATTGTCACGTAGATAAGGCTTCTGACAATTTGTTGGAACCGTTTCTCATTGCATGCCGGTCCGGAGTCGAGATATAGCTTCAAGTTCTGGTCCAAGGGTGTGGAGATCGGTTAGCATTCCGTCATGCCGAACTTGTACAACATATTCAACACATAATGTGTTGGGAAATCGGTCCCTCCAGATGGGATCCGGTTTTGGATGAAGAGGACCTGGTGAGAACCGGAAGAGATCCAAAAATCGGATCGGATGGACCCGGTTAGAACCGGAAGAGATCTGGAAACCGGATCGGATGGACCCGGTGAGAACCAGAAGAGAAGACATATTTGTAAATATGTTGTGAGTAAGCCTATTTAGGCTATATTTGTAAATTGCCCTAAGTTCATATAACTATAAATATGACTTAGGGCAATCACTTTCCAAGGTGTAGTTGTCATATTGTTGTATGTGTATAACTATTGTATCGATAGATAGAGAGAGAGAGAGAGCGAGAGAGTAGCTACAAACACTTTTTGTTGTAACCGCCGTCTAGCGAAGATCGCGAGCACGAGGTCATTGCCTTTGTGTTTCCACTTTGTATTTCCTCTCATATAGTGATAGTTCAGAGTCTATGGGCTCCCATGGTTTTTCCCGATTAGGTTTTCCATGTAAACATCTTGTGTACTCTCTATTGTCTATGTGTGTACGTGCGTTCACTCCCTACTTCCCATTTCTTTATTTGATTCTCATTAAAGTGATTGAAGACTCGGTTGTGGCCAAGCAATATTCCACATTATCTCTTCAAACTAGTATCAGAGCGAACAACACAGGAAATGGAAAAATCGTTCGGTGGCATGTTCAAGCTCACTAGTTCCAACTACTCAGTGTGGAAGTCAAAGATGAGGGATATGCTGGTGGTTAAAGATCTTTGGTTGCTGGTTCAATTTGAGGACAAGAGGCCTGATAAGATTGATGCCACAGTGTGGGAGGTGATGCACATGAAGATGACGGCATACATCCAGTGCTTCCTCGACATGAGCTTGTACAACAACTTCAATGAAGAGAGCAAGGCTCATGACCTCTGGGAGAAGATCGACATCATGTTCCAGAACAAGAATGTCGTTAATCGGGTTTTGGTATTCCGGAAGTTAGTGAGGCTCTTGTACCATGATGAGTCTAGTATGGCGGACACATGAATGCCTTCCGGGGGATGATACACCAAGCCACCTCGTTGGAAGTTCCAGACCGGAATTGAACGGGCTGGCCGAATGGATGAACCAGACCGTGATGGAGTGAGTCCGGAGCATGCTGGCACATGCAAAGTTATCCAAAATGTTTTGGGCTGAGGCGTTGATGATGGCGACCTATGTGATAAACAGATCACCCTCAGTACCCTTGGACGGAGACACACCGCAAAAAGTATGGACCGGTAAGGACATATCCTACCGGCATGTAAAGGTGTTCGGATGTCTTGCTTACGTGGATGTGGCGAAGGACAAGAGAGCAAAGCTGGATCCGAAGTTCCGGATACGGTGATGATGAGTTCGGTTACTGGGTGTGGGATCTGGTTGACAAGAAGGTGTTCCAGAGTCGGGACATAGTCTTCATGGAAGACCGGACTATTGTCGACTAGGAGTTGGAGAAGAAGGTGATGAACTCTAGATCATCCAATGAAAACCAGCTTGAGGGCACAAGGACTTACCCGGTTGAAAACCTGATGTTAGCATGTAACTGGATGACACTCGAAGAACCGGACAAATTCGGACAAGAAACCGAACCGATCGAAGAAGAAGACGAAGGAGACACTGGAACTGAACAAGATCCCGAATTGGATTCCGATGAAGAACAAATGGAGGAACTAGTAGTCAAAAACCAAGGACGGAGATATCCTCTCCGGGAGAGAAGAGCCCCTTGGAGATTTCTGGATGCAGAGCATGTGTTGCTAACCGATGAGGGGCAACGGGAAAGCTTCGAAGAAGCAAAGAGAGACATCCACAACCGCAAGTGGTTGAGTGCCATGCAGGACAAGATGGATTCCCTACATGAGAACCACACATACGAACTGACGGAGTTGCCGAAGGGAAAGACGACACTTCGGAACAAGTGGGTGTACAAGCTAAAACCAAGAGATGCCGGAAACCCATCGAGATACAAAGCCTGGATTGTGGTGAAGGGGTTCCAACAGAAGAAAGGAGTGGATTTGGACGAGATCTTCGCCCCGGTAGTAAAGATGACATCCATCCGGATGGTATTGGGCATAGTGGCAAGCATGGACCTCGAGGTAGAGCAACTGGACATCAAGATGGAATTCCTACATGGAGACCTTGAAGAGGAGATCTACATGCATCAATCGGAAGGATTTGAGAAGAAAGGGAAAGAGCACCTGGTGTGCCGACTGAAGAAGAGCTTATACGGATTGAAGCAAGCCCCCCGACAATGGTACCGGAAGTTCGACTCCTTCATGACCGACCAAGGGTACCACAAGACGCAGGCCGATCACTGCGTGTTTGTGAAGAAATTTGATGGAGGAGATTTCCTAATACTCCTATATGTGGATGATATGTTGATCGTTAGACGAGACCAAGGAAAGATTCAGATGTTGAAGAAGGCTCTGAACCGGACCTTCTCAATGAAAGACTTGGGTTCGGCAAGACAAATATTGAGAATGCACATCATCCGGAACTAGTCGAAGAAGTTGTTGTGGTTGTCACAGGAGAAGTATGTGACAAAGGTGCTTCAGCGGTTCAACATGTCAGAGGCAAAACCGGTCGGATTGACACTTCCGACAAACTTCAAGCTATCCGGAAAACATTCTCCGAGGAAAAAGTCGGAGAAGACGGATATGATGAAGATACCATATGCCTCTACGGTCGGAAGCTTGATGTACACGATGATATGTACCCGTCCGGATATCAGATATGCAGTCGGAGTGGTGAGCTGGTTCAT
Organism: Azolla caroliniana; assembly: GCF_043228905.1. Classification (NCBI taxonomy): domain Eukaryota; kingdom Viridiplantae; phylum Streptophyta; class Polypodiopsida; order Salviniales; family Salviniaceae; genus Azolla; species Azolla caroliniana. The sequence goes on along the minus strand of NW_028230449.1, from coordinate 9,568,346 downwards.
GAGCAATCCCGGAAAAGAGCACTGGAACGCGCTCAAGTGGATACTCCGGTATCTGAAAGGCACCTCTAGTATGTGCCTCCGGTTCGGCTCCGGTAATCCCCAACTTGATGGATTCACGGATTCAGATATGTTAGCTGATGCGGATACTAGCCAGTCTACATCCGGATATGTCATGACTTATGCAGGGGGAGTTGTATCATGGCAGTTGAGGTTGCAGAAGACGATTGCATTGTCAAACACGGAGGCGGGGTACATGGCAACTGTAGAAGCCGGCAAGGAGATAATCTAGATGAAGGACTTCATCGGAGAGCTAGGGATCCAACAAGAGGAATACCGGCTCTACTGTGATAGTCAAAGTGCCATCCACCTTGCAAAGAACGCGGCCTACCATTCCTGAACGAAACATATCCAGTGGAGGTACCACTAGATCCGGGAGAGAGTAGAAGATCAAGAGTTCGTGCTGACGAAGTTCCACGAGAGGAGAACGGGTTGGATATGCTCACCAAGGTGTTGACAATTGACAAGCTAGACGCGTGCCGTAAGCGGATCGGGCTGGAAAGACCTCCCATGTTGGAGTGAAGGGGGAGATTGTTGGGAAATCGGTCCCTCCGGATGGGATCCGGTTATGGATGAAGAGGACCCGGTGAGAACCGGAAGAGAAGACATATTTGTAAATATGTTTTTAGTAAGCCTATTGAGGCTATATTTGTAAATAGCCCTAAGTTCATATAAGTATAAATATAACTTAGGGCAATCACTTTCCAAGGTGTAGTTGTCATATTGTTGTATGTGTATAACTGTTGTATAGACAGAGAGAGAGAGAGAGCGAGAGAGTAGCTACAAGCACTTTCTTTGTAACCGCCGTCTGGCGAAGATCGAGAGCACGAGGTCGTTGCCTCTGTGTTTCCACTTTGTATTTCCTCTCATATAGTGATATTTCAGAGTCTGTGGACTCCCGTGGTTTTTCCCGATTAGGGTTTTCCACGTAAACATCCTGTGTAGTCTCTATTGTCTTTGTGTGTACGTGCGTTCACTCCATACTTCCCATTTATGTGTTTGATTCTCATTAAAGTGATTGAAGACTCAGTTGTGGTCGAGCAATATTCCGCATTATCTCTTCATAATGGCGTTGTGAGAGCAATATGCTATTGGGGGTCTGGACCACCTCGATCCCAAGAAAATAATGAAGGTCCCCCAGGTCCTTCATTTCAAATGCGTCCGACAATTGGGACTTCACACGGCTGATTTCATCGAGTCTGGGTCCGGTGATGACTAGATCATCTACATATAGTAGGATACAAACTGGACCATCCAGACCTTTCCGGATGAACAATGGAGAGTCGGACTTTGAGCCACAAACCCCATCTTACGCAACCGGTGCGTGATTTTCGCATTCCAAGCTCGGGGGGCTTGCTTCAAACCATAAAGTGACTTTGTGAGTCGGCACACTATCGACCTGTTCAATTCCGATTGAAAACCGGGGGGTTGGATCATATAGACCCGTTCTTCAAGGTCACCTTGAAGAATTGCATTCTTCACGTCCATTTGGTGAAGATGTCATCCCCTTGTTGCAACAACAACCAGTACCACATGAATTGTCATCATCTTCACTACTGGAGCAAAGATCTCATCGTCGTCGATTCCGTGGGTCTGTGCGTATCCCTTCGCCATTAACTGGGCCTTGTACCGGTTGACCGAACCGTCGGGATTTTACTTTACCTTGTACACCCACTTGCAGCCAATCAGTTTACATTGTCGGGGAAGGTTGACCAGGTCCCAAGTGTCGTTGGAATCGAGTGCCCGCATTTCTTCTTCGATAGCAGCACGCCAATTTGCGTATTGCGCTGCTTCTGCGTAGCTCTCCGGCTCACGCACTTCTGCCACCTTGGTCATGTACGCATAATGATGCGCCATGTACTCTTTGTATCCATACCGTTTTATGGGGTTCATTTGGTGGGTTGACCAGTGCAATTTTCCGTCAGCCTGTTTGAGTCCCTTCTTGGCCGGTTTCGACTTCGTTTCCGAAGATCCGACTTCATTCTGTACGGAGTCAGAATCACTCCGATCTGACTCTTCACTGCCGGTGTTGTATTCCGACATCTTCTTCTTCCCCTTCTCTGTGCTAGTGAACCGTCTCCTCGAACTCTCATCTAGAGTATCGAATTCTTTATCTTCTACCTGAACCTCACTCATCAAACTCGACATCTCGACTTACTCGGACCTGTTTAGTCTGGGGGTTATAACACTTATACCCCTTCTGTTCATGTGAGTAGCCAATGAGTATGTACTTCTCCGACTTCAAATCCAGCTTCCTTCGCTTCTCATCCAGTACATGCACATATGCTATGCTACCGAATATCCGAAGGTGTCTCAAATTGGGCTTCTGCCCGAAATACAGCTGATGTGCGGACACCTTATCTCTAATCCGGTTTTGGATGTAGACGGCCGTCTGCACCGCCTCAGCCCAATAGAACTTGGGCATGCTTTTCTCCTCCAACATTTCCCTTGCCGCGTCGACAATCGACCAGTTCTTTCTCTCAGCCACCCCGTTTTGTTCCAGTGTGTCTCGGCAACTGAATTCTCTCCGAATTCCTTTTTGCTGTAGATAACTTTTGAATTGGCCAGAGAAGTATTCTTTTCCACCATTCGACCACAGAACTTGATCTTTCTTTCTGTTTCCTTCTCGACTAGGCTTTGTAGATTCTGGAAACAGTCGAAGATTGCACTTTTCCTCTCAATGAGGTAGATCCATGTGTATCGATTGTAGTCGTCGATGACGGAGACGAAATACCGACTCCCGCCAAGAATAACATTCAGTGCCATCCCCATACATCCGAATGGATTAGGTCGAGCTTGTTACGACTCTATTTTTTTTCGGTTGGGAATGGAAACCAGTGTTGCTTCTTGAGATGGCAGGCTTCACATATTTGGGCCTTCCGGCCATTGAATTTTGGCAATCCGAGGAGAACCTGTTTCGATTGCAGGTCTTGAAGCCTTCGGTAGTTGACGTGGCCGATCCGCTTGTACCAGAGATCGATGTTCGATTCAGTCTTCTGTCCTTTGGCAAACAAGGCGGTCCAAAGTCATTGGTGTTCAGGATGAACATCCTCTCATCTCTATGTCCTTGTGCGATTATTCGGCCCTCTTCCTCGATGAAGCATTCGAGGTGCGTAAACCGCACCTGCATTCCCTGGTCGACGATTTGTCCGACTGACACTAGGTTCTTTGTGATTGTTGGAACGTGAAGTATGTTCACTAGCTTTCCCTTTTGTCCCACATGGCTTAAAGGGACTTCTCAGACATGCACAATCGGGTGATAGGTGTCGTCTCTAGTTTCGACAATTCCCGGTTGTTTCGGTTTATCTAAAAACGAGAACCACTCTTCATGGCTTGTCATGTGATTAGATGCTCCGCAATCAATGTACCACACTTCCTCCGATCTGGAAGTGGTCTTCTTCATCGAGTTCTCTTTGTGCTTCATCACGAAGGCTGGCCCTTTACCGGTCTTCCCGGTTCCGGATCCTTCCAATCCTTCTACGTAGTGCGAGCTTTGCTAGTTTCCCTGTCCGGCCTTGCCAGATCCAAATTTTCCCGAATCGGCGGGCTTCTTCCAGCACTCGCTTTCTTTGTGGCCTTTCTTGCCACAATACTAGCATTCTGTGTTGGCCTTCCCTTGCCAGTTTCCGGCGCCGTTTTGACTCCCCCTGCTCGTAGAGGGTCTGGAATTGTCTCGGTGCCTTCGATTTTGCTCTTGCCGGCCGCCGCCATTGTGTGCCGACCCAGCTTGTCCTCCATGCCCACGGGGCCACTCCGCCTCCGTGTACAACATCCAATTGTCCGGTTGAGTGGTCCTCAACCCACTTGTGTGGTTTTCTTCCGGCCTTGCCAGATCCCAATTTGCCCGAATCGGCGCACTTCTTCCAGCACTCACTTTCTCTGTGGCCTTTCTTGCCACAATACTAGCATTCCGTGTTGGCCTTCCCTTGCCAGTTTCCGGCGCCATTTTGACTCCCCTTGCTCGTAGAGGGTCCAGAACTGCTGTCGGCATTGTCTCGGTGCCTTCGATTTTGCTCTTGCAAACCGCCGCCATTGCGTGCCGACCCAGCTCGTCCTCCATGCCCATGGGGCCGGTTCGCCTCCGTGTACAACATCCAATTGTTCGGTTGAGTGGTCCTCGACCCACTCATGTGGTATTCTTTGACCATCAGCATCGATTGCAGATTGAAGAAGGACAATGGCTTCTCCCAGGTGCAGATTGCTGTCCGGATTGGCCTATACCGTTGTGCTAGACCACCAAGGCTTATTGGTACCATTTCTTCTTCGTCCACCGTCACATTGATGGACCCGAGTGCGTCACAAATCTCCTTTATTTTGTTGGTATACTCCGTAACCGACATATCTCTTTGCCGGATGTACTTACGAGATGTGGTACTTGTGGCGAAAATCTTCTGAAGATTTTCCTAGGCCTCCTTTGGCGTTTTTTCATCCTTGATGTAGTCGAGCATCTAATCATGCACAAAGGATGCAGGGCAATAAAACACTCCGCTCGCTCCTTGTTCCCATGCCGGGAAGTCCTTGTGTGTCGTCTCTAATGCTACATTGTTCGTTCCTTCCACATAGCTCCAGTAACCATGCTCCAGTAGGTACTGGTGCATTTTATATGACCAGGATGCATAGTTGCTCCGGTCGAGCGTTTCTGTGGGAAGCAAACTTGCCATGACTTTCTTCATCTTGGTTCTCTTCTGTTCTTCACCAGGTGTTAGGGTTTGTCTTTGAAAGCATCTGTCGGCTGCAGAGGATTCTCAACCCTCGCGCCCTCGCGCTCTGATACCATGTGAAAGTTAATATGCGGAAGTGTATGACAAACCGTCTCAGTTGGATAGCAACAGAACATAGAGAAGAAGGTTTAATGGAGACCTTACACACAGAATACATGGAAGAGACAGAGAGAATAGGACATAAACTCAATTAAAAAATAATAATCCTCTGTACATAGAATGTGCTCAGAGAGCACTTTTATACAAGTCCATAAAGGCCTGATAGAAGTACTGACAGGTACTTCAATGCTCATATGAGCGACTGAGACTGACTCCCAAAATATATGCCTACGTACTAGGCTGGATCCGTAGGCCTCTAACGGCCTACCGGTTTCAATCCGATCCGGCTCATGGTTCTAGATATCATCAGGACACCGATCCAACTCTGGCTTATTCAACGATCCGGATCCGGTTGACCTTGCTCGCTCAACACATCTCTTCCTCCATTGCGGCATGCCAATTTGCGTCCTTCACCGCTTCTGCGTAGCTCTCCAGATCACGCACTTCTGCCACTCGCATCATGTACGCGTAATGATGTGCCATGTACTCGTTGTATCCAAATAGAACCACGGAGTTCTTATGGGGGGTGGATCGGCGTAATTGCTCATTAGCCGATTTTGAGGCCCTTTTGGCCGACGTAGACTTCGTTTTTGAAGGTTCGACTTCGTTCTTTTGTGAGTCGGATTCACTTCAATCTGACTCGTCTTTATCAATGCTGTACTCTAGCATCTTCTTATTTCCCTTTTCTTTGCACGTAAACCATCACGCTCATTGGGGAATTGAAGTTAGTGTTGCTTCCCGAGCTGGCAGGCTTCGCAAACTTGGCCATTCCGGCCACTAAATTTCGGCAATCCGAAAACAATGTTCTTCGTCTGCATTTCATGAAGCCGCGCGAAGTTAACATGGTCGAACCGCTTGTGCCATAGGTCGATGTCCAACTCGACCTTTTGTCCTTTTGCAAACAACGCGGTTCCGACTTCATTGGTGGTGAGGATGAACATCCTTCCTTCTCGACGCACTTGCACAATGACTTATTTCTCTTCTTTGATGTAGCAACCGAGATGCGTGAATCGAACTTGCATCCCCTAGTCAACGATCTGTCCGACCGACACCAGGTTCTTGGTTATTGTTGGGACATGTAGCATGTTCATGAGTTTCCCTTTCTGCCTGAGGTGGTTGAGGGGAACTTCTCTTACATGTTCGATGGTATACAGAGTGTTGTCTCTAGTTTCGACCACTCCTTGTTTTTCCGGTTTCTCCATGTATGATTTGACATTCCAACCTCCATTCCTCGTGACTCGTCATATGATTTGACGCTTCGGAGTCAACATGCCACAACTTGTTCAGTTTCGAGGTGTTCACCACCATCGAGTTGGCCTTGTGCTTCATTACGAAGGCTGGGCTTGATCCATTTTCGGCTCGTTCGGAGCCTTCGGCATAGTGCGATGGCTGCCGATTTCCTTGTTCGGTCCGCCCGGATCCGGATGCGGTTTTCTCTGAATCGACACGTTTCTTCTAGCACTCACTCTCCCTATGGCCTTTCTTGCCACAATACCATCATTCCGTGGTTGTTTTCCTTGCCGGTTTCCGGCGCTGCCTCGACTCTCCTTGCTTTCAGAGGGTCCGGAACTACTGTTGGCATTACGACCATGCCTTCCATCTTGCTCCTGTCAACTACCTCCATTGCACGCCAACTCGCCTCGTCTGCCACTACCACGGGGCCTATCTTCCTTTGTGTATAACATCTTGTTGTCGGTGTGCGTACTTGTTGACGCAACCGCATGGTTCTCCTCTCCTAAGAGGATTGACTGTAAGTCGAAAAATGATGACGTATTCTCCTGCGTACAAACAACAGTTCGGAATGCTCCGAACTTCGATGCTAACCCTCCGAGGCAGATTTGCACCATTTCTTCCTCAACATTTACATCAACGGAGGCGAGAGAGTCGCAGATATCCTTGATCTTGGAGGTGTAGTTAGCCACCGACATATCTCATTGTCGAACATTGCTCAACTCTTGCTTGAGTTGGAGCTTTCTGGCCGTGGTGCTCACGGCGAAAATCTTTTTCAGATTTCCTCAAGCATTGTTCGGCGTCTTCACATCCCGAATGTAGCTTAGAAGTTGATCGCTCACATAGGATGCAAAGCAGTAGAGAACTTTGCTTGTTGCCTGTTCCCAGGCCAGAAAATCTCTGTGTGTCGATTTGGGTGCTGCGTCATTAGCTCCATCAACATAACTCTAGTAGCCATGCCCAAGCAGGTACTGGTGCATCTTGTACAACCAAGATGCGTAGTTGCTTCTCTTGAGCTTCTCCGTAGGAAGTGAGCTAGCCATTCCTTTGTCCATTCTTTTCTTCTTCTGTTCCTTCACCGTGATTAGGATTTGTCTGTTTGTCGGCAATAGAGGATCTCAACCCTCGCGCTCTGATACCATGTAAAAGAGTACGTGCGGAAGCTTAGCAAACACAATCGGGTAACAACAGACAAAACACAAAGAGGATGAGGAAGGTTTAATGGAAAGCTTAATCAACATAGTGTATGCAGGAGAGACAGAGAGAACAGAACACAAAAAGCTGTATTTCAAAACAATACTCTAACACTCTAGACATAGGATGTGCTTAGAGAGCACTTATATACAAGTCCATACGGATTGACAAAAGTACTGACACGTACGTCAATGCTCATCAATGAGCCTCTACACTAATTCCCAAAATATATTCCTCTGCGAAATATCTATCCAATAGCCTCCTGGTTTACGCACCCAATGTCGAGCTTGTATCTCAACAACTTTTGTAGGTTTGTCGATTTCGACTCATATGTATTAGTTATTTGCTCCGAGTCTACCATCTCGAATTCGGTTGTTCTGACTAGTTGTCTCCTCTTAGTTGAATGTGTATGGTCGACTAGACTTGAGTCGATAGTCATGGGAATCAATTGGGAAGCCGGTTCTGACTTTTGCTGTTTCCAGTCCTCGATTGTCTTGTGTTGAGTGAGCAAGCTCAATGTGGGCTGGATTGGTTGAACAAGCGGAGAGCTGGATTTGGTGAAGACCGATCAGCTAGGCCCGAATCGGATCGAGAAGCCGGATCGGCGAGGTGAATTCGGGTGGAGCCAGAAGGCTGTTAGAGGCCTAAGATCCAAGATTACTAGGAAGTTAAATTCCTAGGAGTTAGTGTCAGTAGCTCAGTTATGAGCGTTGAAGTAATTGTCAGTACTTCGGTCAGTCCTTTATGGACTTGTATAAAAGTGCTCTCTAAGAACATTTGAATGTACAAAGTGTTATTTTAAAATCGTGTTTTCTGTGTTCTTCTCTCTCTTTGTCTCTCTCGAGTACTCTGTATTCTCTATGTGTTCTCTGTTGCAATCCGGTTGAGCCGGTTGTGTCTGTCCTAGCTTTCGCACGCTAATTCTTCACATGGTATCAAAGCGCGAGGGTTGAGAAATCCTGCTGCCGACAACAGTTGTAACATAGACAAACCCTAGACCCCGGTAAGAACAAACAAGAAGAAGAAATGGACAGAAGCATGGCAAGCTCACTTCCAAGCAAAAAGCTTGATCGGAGCAACTATGCATCTTGGTCTTAAAAGATGCACTAGTACCTGCTTGGGCACGGTTACTAGAGCTATGTGGAAGGAGTAAACGAAGTAGCATCGAATTCGACGCACAAGGATTTTCTGGTGTCGGAGCAAGCAACAAGCAGAGTCTTGTACTACCTTGCATCCTGTGTACACGACCAGACGTTGGGCTATATTTGGTATGTGAAGACGCTGAAAGAGGCCTGGGAAAATATGAAGAAGATTTTTGCCGCAAGTACCACGTGCCAAAAGTCACAGCTCCAGCAAAAGCTCAACAATTTCCAACAGAGGGATATGCTGGTGACTGACTACACCACAAAAATCAAGGAGATTTGTGATGCCCTAGGGTCCATCAATGTGATGGTGGACGAAGACGAGATGGTACAGATCTGCCTCGGTGGTCTAGCACAAAGGTACGGGCCGATTTAGATGGCTATTTGCAGAAGGGAGAAACCACCGTCATTCTTCGATCTGCAATGGATGCTCACAGTCGAGGAAAACCACACAAGTGCAACGAAGAGCATGCAATCTGACAACCGAATGTTGTACACGGAGGCGGATTTGCCTCGTGGTCGTGGTGGACGAAGTGAATCGATACGCAATGGTGGCAGCCGACAAGAGTAGAATTGAAGGCATAATCGACATGCCGACAGTAGTTCTGACCCTCCATGACTAGGGGGAGTCAAGGTGCCGAAAACTGGTAAGGGAAAGCCGAAACGGAATGCTAGTATTGTGGTTGGAAAGGACACAAGGAGAGCGAACGTTGGAAAAAGAAGGCCGATTCGGATAAATCCGGATCAAGTAAAGTTGAACATGGAAATTCGATGAAAAAGAGCTCTTCAAAATAGGAGGTGTGGTATGTCGACTTTGGAGTGTCAAATCATATGACAAGCCACGAAGAGTGGTTCTCATACTTGGAGAAACCAAAACAACCGGGAGTCATTGAAACCAGTGACGACACTTCAAATCCGATCGAACATGTTGGTGATGTCCCCCTGAGTCATGTCAGACAAAAGGGGAGACTGATGAACGTATTGCATGTCCCGACAATCACGAAGAACTTGGTGTCAGTTAGACAGATTGTCGACCAAGGGATACAGGTTCGGTTCACCCATCTTAGGTGCTTCATCGAAGAGGAAGGTCAGATCATCGAGCAAGGGCGGCAAGAAGGGAGGATGTTCATCCTCGACACAAATGACATCGGCACCGCCCTATTCTCCAAAGGACAAAATTTGAGTTGAACATCAACTTATGGCATAAGCGGATCAGCCATGTCAACTACCAAAGGGTTCAAGAATTGCAAACGAAACAAGTCATGTTTAGTTTGCCGAAGTTCAATGGCCGGAAGGCCCAAGTTTGTGAAGCCTGCCAGCTAGGGAAGTGTTGATGGGTGGGGGGTGAAGCCAAGAATGGCTCTAGCACCCTCCCAAGGGGGTTGTGTTGTCGTGGAAATCCGCGCATGTGGGTCGGTCGAACGGGACCACTGGGGTCTTTGACCAAGGAGGATGAATCGGGTGACATGTGCTTGTAAGGAATCGACCGTCGTTTAGGTTTACTATTGGGTCGTTCTTCTTGTCGAAGATGCTTGTGTGGGTTGACTGAGAGAGAGAGAGAGAGAGAGATTGAGAAAATATTTACCGTACCACAAAGATGTTGTGAAGCATGTGACGCATGTGCCAAACGTCGAGATGTGCGTGTTACACGTGCGCAGATAAGCACTGGCCTCTATCCGCAAGTGGTGATGGTGGATCGAAAGGATCGTTCAAGACAATGAAGCGGAACCGTAAGTGTTCTGGACCGGAAGGACTAGTGCAAGCGAGACAATATTAAAGATAGATAGATAGGAACGAGCATTCCAATTCTTGATTTGAACCTTTGACTTCAAAATTGAGGGACAAGACATATTGCCAATAAGATAACTAAGATTAATTATTATTGTTATTGATTTTATACATTGCTTGATTTCCTTTCCCTTCCTTTCCTTCTTGTATAGATGCCCTCATGCATATGATGCATGGAGGGTGTAAGACATGCATACAATGCATGAAATGCATGATTGCCATTTGGCGCTCATGCATCACATGTGATGCATGATGACCATGTCTCTCATTCAAGCCCTCATGTACGAGCTATTACATGTGAAAAATACAAGAAATAAATATTAACGAAAACAACCTAGCCTAATGGTATGTCAATTGCCTCCTATCCTTGAGGTGTAAGGTTCATAACTTTACTTGCATATCGTTGTATGCCACTAGGCCCTAGGCTTATTTTTATATCTTGTGTAATGAACACCTAAACACACATCACACGTGCACATTAACCTGCTAACATACATGTGTAACCATCACTCCTTTCATATGTGTGCACATTACACCTTCTCAATTTTCCTCAGTCCATGTGATTTTCACATTGTTGCCGAAAATCTTCACGAGATCCACCCCCACCTAACCACACGTCCTTCAGTACGTGCCAAGAAGTGAGTGTGAGATTTCGGCTACAGTGATTAATCAATTTCCTCCACATCCTCATTGACCTTGCTCACGTTTGTGGGTCCCGTTGTACTATCGTCATTGTCGAGATCATCGAGGTTAGGACCGTCATGTTATCTTTTCTTGAATATCTTCACTCTTTTCCCCGCAATGGGTATGGCAAGCCTCTATTTGTCTAGCTCCCCGAGGTGGTAGGTGGCGTTGTCGTTGGCACTCATCACCACATACGGTCCGAACCACTTCTTGCGAACTTCCTTGTCGTTTTGTGTTGGTTGTCAAGACTGTTGTCGTAGACCAATACCCAATCTCCTTCTTCGATCTTCTTTGGATGCAGTTGGTGTGTCTTATCGAACCGAATCTTATTCTTCATTCGGGCTGTCTCCATTATCTTTCACGCGTTCTCTAGATCTTCAGGTCTTCTTTCGAGCTACCTTATCCGTGCTGCCAATAATTCTTCCCGGCTCATCTCGTTTTCCCATGGTATTGCTACCCATGAGGCGATTGTCCTCTCGATGGGCATTACTGGTTTCTGTCCATACATGAGCTTTGCTGGCATATAGCATGTCACAGAACTGTGCGTAGTTCTATCGGCCCACAATGCATAGGGTAATAATCGTAGCCAATTCCCAACTCGACCATCGCATGCTCGTGCGATGACTTTGACTATCGGCCCATGCCCTTGCTCGATCTTCCCATTTGCTTCTGGATTATAGGCAGTTGTGAGGGAGAACTTTACACCTAGTTGCTTGAATAGCTCCATTGCTTCGTGTGCATCTAACTCCCCTCAGTTGGCCACTATCTTTCCCACACATATGTATCGGCAAACGACCTCTTTAAGCAGAAATTTGCATACCGTTGTCGTTGTCTTATTTGATAAGGCTCGTCCTTCTACCTGGTTTGTTAGGTCTTCCCTCGCTAGTACCAAGTACTTCATCTGCCCCACTCCCATTGGCATCGAGACCAGATCCACCATCCATTTAAAGTGTATGGTGAGTGGATATGTTGGCCGCAACTCATCACGGTGACGTATGTTCAAATGTACTTGGCAACTTTCGCATGTGGACATGAAACGTAGTACATCTTTATACATGCTCGACCACCAATACTTCTCCTTTAGCTTTTCAAATGTTGCCCATGTTCCTCTATGACCTGCCCATGGACTGTCGTGGAATTCAGACATCAAGGTTGTTTGGTCCTCTTTCTTCACCACTACTCGTTGTGGTATCCTTGTCCTTGTCTTTGGGTGCCGCTAGAGGAATCCTCCCTTCAAAAAGAATGGTAAGCTTTCTTCCATATTTGTAGGGCCTCTTCCTTCGTCCACGAAGCATCCACCATCATTGTTCTCAAGAATCTACCGATTAGTAACCACTCCTCTTCATACTCGTTCTCGTTGAAAGTGTGGAGGGTTGGCGTGCCTCTGTCTTCTGCCGACAATCAGACTACCTTGAAGAAGTTGAGGGCCACGTCTTCATCTTCCGAAACCATGTCACCTTCATCCTCGAAGCTTGCTCTTGACAACATGTCAGCCATGGAGTTGTTCTTCCCAGCAATGTGGCAGATCTCTGGGTTCAAAGACTTGATATAAATGATCCACCTTAGCATAGCCAGATCTGGTTTCGCACATCTGGAGATTATCCCAAGGATTGGGAGGCAATCCGTTTTAGTTACCACCTCCGACCCGATCAGGTAGTCCTTGTCTACCTTCACTGCAGACACGATACCCCAAAGTTCCCACTTTACTAGGGCATATCCTTGTTGTTGTTCGCTAAGGACCTTTTCTCTGAACCAGATGGCGTACCGTGTGCTATCTTCTCCTTCTTAGCTGATGACCCCTCCAATCCCCGTTGGACTCGTATCTACCATGACGTAGATGGGCATCCCTTCTTTGTAGACAACTTTCCTTAAAGTGGGTGCTGCCACTAGTAGCCCTTTTAACGTCTTCATCGCCTCTATGTGTACCGTTTCCCATTTGAATTTTCTCCCTTTTTTTAGTAAGCTATAGAAGGGTTCAACTACATGAGCATAGTGTGGAATCCAAATGTGGTAGAACACACATGCTCCTAAGAATCTTTGGACCTTTGTCTACGTTCCACATTCCTCTTGCATCTCGTGAATAGCATTCACCTTCTTGGGAGAGGGTTTCCGTCCATATGGTCCACAAAGATGTCCTACTACGAGGATCTCACGTTGGCCAAATGCTGATTTTTCTCCGGAGAATGTGAGCCCTGCACCTTCTACTCTTTTTGGCACTCTTCCACAGTATTCAATATGGTTTGAAACAAATCTTCGACATCCATCTTGATCTAAAGACTCATCCTTCTCTAATTAAGGGCACTCCTTTATAGGGATATCATCAAGGAAAGGCATGTGGGCCACCGAGTTAGTGGCCCCTTGCAGTAATGTACACATCCTTACTAGCCCAATGGGAGTCCGCATCGTTGTGATGTCTCGACTATCCAAAGACAATTGAAATTGGTTGTATCCAGAATACAAGTCTCCAATCGAGTAAATCGACCTTCCTGCAAAAGCTTCAGCAAACTCATCAACACTAGGTCCAATACCAACATTACGAATGGTGACCTTGTTTACCAATTGCAGATCTTGGATAAATCAAAGTGTTCCATTCTTCTTCGGCACTGTGAACCACCTATTCGAATATGGCGCATTAGATGGCTCAAGGATTCCCATTCTAATATTTTCTTTTAACAACTCTAGCATTCTTGGAATGTGAGCTCTTGGAACGGGAATTGGCTTCAAGTTCCATTGCACATGGGGTATTGTAAAGATAACCATTGGTTCCACAAGCATTGGGTCACCACATCCGATTTTCTCCAACATTTCCCGGAACTTGGACTCTTCTTTGGGAAGCAAAAACTCACCCCCACCAATTTTGAGCTTCCTCTAAGTTTCGTCGGTGAAGACATGTCCTACTCCTTTCGGGTCTCTAAGGCATGGATCTCGCGCTACCTCCTTTATTCGTTGCCAACTGTCTTCAGGCAAGGGAGCAGCCACATGTTTGACCTTCTTATCTACAATCTTGTATTTGGTATTGACTTCGACTTCATCCGTCGCGACACCTTGTTTGTATTCGTCGATGGCGGTGTATAAGGCGACAGAGTTTATTGGAATAATTCTGTTGACTTGTAGTTTGTCAGGAATAGTACTAAGCACAGATGGAATTAGTACTAAAGAGGAGCAGTACTATTAGTACTAAGAGGACGGGACTGTGTAAGACTCCCGAGAGAGAGAGAGAAAGAGAGAAGCGAAAGAAGAGATAACGAGGATGAGAGAGAGAGAGAGAGATGATGATGACAGCCAATATATTATGTGAAGGATAAGTACAAAATGGCTAAAAGGCTTAAGACTGGCGTTGAACCAATTTGGTTCAACATAATGCCTAATGCCCTCTTTTATAGTGTTCTTAGGAATAATCCTGAAGCTTCTAGAATGTTCCAAAGAGATCTGCAATATACATCAATTTTCTATGATAAAGCATAAATGAAAATAATATCTTACGTATTACAATTCATAGTCTAATGGTAAGAGCTTGACCCATGTAGCATAAGGTCATGGGTTCGATTCTTGCCATATCATGACACTATCTCCCCCTTAAAGACGACGAGTGGAACGAGTCGGCGCTGATTGTGGACCGGGTTTGTCCGGATACTTTCGGTGGAAATCAGCAAGAAGATCCTGAGCATTGGCAACATGCTTGACGGGTTCCCAAGTACGTTCGCTTGGACTATAACCGAGCCAATCGACCAAATAATAAAGTTTGTTGCGAATGCGTTTGGAATCGAGGATGGCAGCAACTTCATACTCTAGGCCGGCGTCCAACTCCAGCGGGGGTGGCGGTGGTGTAACACGATCGGGAATGGTGTTTGCTTTATAAGGTTCAAGAAGAGAACAATGGAAAACCGGATGTATCTAAAGCTGCGGAGGGAGATCAAGGCGGAATGTGACATCATTAACCTTACCCGTAATACGGAAAGGACCAAGTCGTCGATAATCCAACTTGTCGCACGGTCGAGTAGTCTTGATGTGACGACGTAAGAGCCATACTCGATCTCCGATGGGAAAAGAGGAGGGAAGCCGATGACGATCCGCGTAAGTCTTCTGCGTCTGTTGAGCATGGTGAAGATGAGTCAAGAGATCTGTCTGGATCTTGCGTAGTCTCTCCAAATGATCCCCGACACGAGGATTGGTAGGTAGCTCCGGGGTGTCGATCACCGACCAGCGAGGATGAGAACCGGTATAAGCGAAAAATGGGGAGACCCGAGTCGAGGAGTGAATAGCATTATTATACGCAAACTCCGCAAAGTGGAGAATCTCGGCCCAATCGTCCTGTTGATAACTCAGGAAACACCGGAGATATTGCTCCAGTGTTTGGTTTGTTCGTTCCGCCTGCCCGTCGGTCTGATGATAGTAGCCGGAGGAGAGGTTGCAGGAGACCTTGAGCATCTTGAAGAGATGCTGCCAAAATTTGGAGACAAATTGCGGTCCTCGGTCACTGATGATATTATCTGGGAGGCCATGATGCCGAAATACCTCACGCATAACAAGGGCGGCGGTTTCCTCTCTAGTGATGGCTTTAGTACACGGCACAAAATGTGCCATCTTCATATATCGATCGACGACGGTTAGGATAGCATCGAACCCCTTCGAGACCGGCAGATCTGTGATACAATCAAGACAAATAGAGTGCCACAGCTTACTTGGAATCGGTAAGGGTTCCAACAAGCCATATGGATGGTGTCGTGGCATCTTTGCTTGGCAGCAAGCATCACAGGTCTGAACGTAGTCGTCGACAAAACGGCGCATGTGGGGCCACCAAAAAGATCGCTGCACTAGCTCCAACGTCTTAGTACTACCGAAATGTCCCGCCGTATGGGTGTCGTGACAATGTTGGACGATTTGAAGGCGACAGGAGCAATCAGGGACATATACGCGCTTTTTAAAGAATAACAAGCCCTCATGATATTTGAATTGTCGGTAGTCAATAGCTGGTTGTTGAGACTGAGAACAGGATGCCCGAGAAGTATCAATGTGAGCCAGGATGTCTTGCGCAAAACTATCCGTCTTCAAGGTTGCACGTATGTCATCGGTAATCCGTGAATCCATCGGGGTGTGAAAAATCTGTATCGTGTGCAATCGTGTTGGTCCCAAGATTACTTGCTTTTGATTATCAAAGGTTGCATCACCAGGATGAGGTGCAAGATATGACCGCCGTGATAGTGCATCTGCTTTTCCTTGCTGCATCCCCGGTCGATATGTGATTTTGAAGTCGAAACGCGTGAGGAAGTGCGCCCACCGAGCTTGACGTCGATTTAGTACGCGAGCGTTCTGAAAATAAGCAAGTTTTTTATGATCGCTAAAGACAATGACCTGATGTGGAGAGCCCTCTAAGAAATGCCGCCATTGCACAAATGAATCCACGATGGCTAATAACTCTTTGTCATGTATTTCGTAGTTGATTTCTGCGACATCAAATTTGCGCGAATGGAAAGCCACCGGATGCAACTCTTCTTTATCTCCTTGTTGAGAAAGGATGCTACCGAGGGCGAAACCTGATGCGTCGGCCTCCATGATGAATGGTTTGCTTGTATCCACATGAGCTAGAATCGGTGCTGATGTAAAGGCTTTCTTAAGATGCCGAAAAGCCATATCTGCTTCGATGGACCAAAGAAATGCTTGGCCCTTCTTCGTAAGTTGTGTGAGAGGTAAAATAATCTTCGAGTAATCCTGTATAAACTTACGGTAGAAGTTAGCAAAACCTAGAAAACATTGTACATCTCGTACCGACCGTGGAATTTGCCACTCTAGTACAGTTTGGAATTTAGCTGGATCCATGGCGATGCCTTTTGAGGAGATGACGTAGCCTAGAAATTCCACTTGCTTGCAGTCAAAGCTACATTTTTCTAGCTTGGCATAAAGACCATTCTCGTGGAGTCGCTTTAGTACTAATAGTACATGAGAATCGTGCTCTTCCTGGGTCTTCGAATAAATCAATAGATCATCCAGATAGATGATTAAACAGATATCTAAGAGGTCTCTAAATATATCATTTGCCATGTGTTGGAAGACTGCGGGTGCATTGGTTAGGCCGAACGGCATAACAGTATACTCAAAATGCCCATACCGCGTGCCAAAGGCGGTCTTCCATTCATCTCCCAGTCGGATCCGCACGAGGTTATACGCTCCTCGTAGGTCAATTTTAGTAAAAAACTTGGCACCATTAACTCACTCTAAAAGACTTGATATAAGAGGAAGTGCATACCTATTCCGGATGGTGACTTCATTCAATCCATGATAATCAACGACGAGACGAAGTGAGCCATCTTTCTTCTTGACAAAGAAGATGGGTGCACCGGCCGGAGATTTCGAATGATAGATGAACCCGCTTGCCAAGTTCTCCTCTATGTAGGCTCGAAGGACTTCTAACTCGGTGGGTGACAAGTTGTAAATTGGTCCCCA
Organism: Azolla caroliniana; assembly: GCF_043228905.1. Lineage (NCBI taxonomy): Eukaryota > Viridiplantae > Streptophyta > Polypodiopsida > Salviniales > Salviniaceae > Azolla > Azolla caroliniana. The sequence continues at coordinate 9,550,990 of NW_028230449.1, read as the reverse complement.
TGGTGGCTCGGTTCCTAGTTGTAAATCGATGGGACAGTCATAGGGACGGTGATGAGGAAGGGTACCGGCTTTTACCTTGTCAAATACATCGGCATAAGGATGATATTTTGCCGGAAGTTGTACTGAGGAGTCCTTCTTAATAGTGCTGGAAGGATGTACTGATCTGGAAAATAGGAACATTGCCTCCTTGGGTCCTTCTTCGCATAGTTGATGGAGTGAAATGGTCGAAACTCGGTGAGTTGATTCTTGGGGTGGTCGATATCGGACTTCTCTTGTTCTCCAATCTATGGCTGGATTATGTAATTCAAACCAAGGTAATCCTAGGACAATGGGATGCTCTGGACTACTAATTATATTAAATGATATTATACACACAAAACTACTTAGGACAACTTGAGTGGGTTCTGATTCTTCTACAATATTCCCGGAAGCAATGGGACGACCATCAATGACTACTACAAATGCTGGACAAGGAAGTTTTCTTAAGGATATCTGAGAAGCTTGGGCAAAATTTCGATCCATGAAACAGGAATTAGCTCCGGAATCTAAAAGTGCTAGGACGGGTACTGGGGGAGTACTTTTAGTACTAACAATGGCTTGGGCTAGGAACACATTGCTAACTTGCTTGGAAGGAATGGAACCACTAATGGGCTGTACAGATCTAGGGCTGCTGTCCAACCAAACGGCTCCTATTTTGGCTGGACTCAATCGTTTAACTCTTCATCTAATTGACTAAGGATTTCAAATTTATTTGAGATACTTGGGCTATTAGTACTATGAATACTATTTGACACTCTATTAGTACTATTAATACTATCAGACACTCCGAAGGGAAGAATTGACTCGGGTTTAGTACAGGCGACGATTTGATTTACCTGTCTTCTTGGCCTATGGGGACAATTGATGGCGATATGTCCTGGTCCACCGCAATAAAGACATAATCGATTGGCACGTCGTCGTTGCTTTTCTTCTTCCGATAACAGGCCGCGTCGACGCATGGTATCGATCTCCATCGGTGTCGAAGTATTTGCTTGAGGTATGTCTCGTGCAAACAGTTTAGCCGCGACTGCGGCGTAAGTGGGCTCCGGCCTAGAGCGTGGTATCTGTAATTGACGTTCTGAACACCGTTCGAAAAGGCGGTTGTCACATCGGACCGCTCGACTGATTGCCTCCGTAAGAGACTTTGGTTCTTCGGGGAAAGTTAGAAGTAGATCTTTGACATCGTTTCCCAAGCCATAGCGAAACTGCTCCATTAGTGCTTGATCATCCCAGGGTATATCTGAAGCAAGTAGGCGGAAATCCGCCGCGTAGGCAGAGGCTGGACGATCGCCTTGACGCAATCGCCGGATCTTGTTGATCGCCGTCCTTATGCTGTCGGTGTCTCCAAAGCAGGCTTCAAACTCACTAATAAAATCTTCAAAGTTATTAAGCAAGGGCGATTGTTTTTCTAGAAGCGGAGCGAACCATGCTAAGGCTGAGCCGCTAAGCAATGTGCCTATTAAGCCGACTCGAGATGCATCATTGGGATAACGGGAAGCATGCATTTGGAGGACTAATCGTACCTGATTAAGGAATCCCCTGAATTGCGATCGCGTTCCATCAAATTTCATAGGAAGTCCAATCTTCGGCTCTTTATGAAATCCTTGGGGACTTGATCCTTGTTGTTGCAATGCCGCTTCGAGTTGTTGCATCCGTAACGCTAACTCCCCATGTTGTTGTTGCGTTTGTTGTTTTTCTAGAGCGATTTGTTGCAGATCCCCTATCAACCGTTGGTTTTCTTGTTCCAAGGCAACGAATTTTTCTTTTAAGCCTTGTAGCTCAGAGAAAACGGATTGATATTCTTGGGCACTAACAGTAGCCATAGTATAGGGAAAAGGGTAGGAGGATGAGGGAGAACGACAAGTAGGTTGGAGAAAAAAATTGGTTCAAATTGTCAGGAATAGTACTAAGCAGAGATGGAATTAGTACTAAAGAGGAGTAGTACTATTAGTACTAAGAGGACGGGACTGCGTAAGACTCCCGAGAGAGAGAGAGAAAGAGAGAAGAGAAAGGAGAGATAACGAGGATGAGAGAGAGAGAGAGAGAGATGATGATGACAACCAATATATTATGTGAAGGATAAGTACAAAATGGCTAAAAGGCTTAAGACTGGCGTTGAACCAATTTGGTTCAACATAATGCCTAGTGCCCTCTTTTATAGTGTTCTCAGGAATAATCCTGAAGCTTCTAGAATGTTCCAGAGAGATCTGGAATATACATCAATTTTCTATGATAAAGCATAAATGAAAATAATATCCTACGTATTACAATTCATAGTCTAATGGTAAGAGCTCGACCCATGTAGCATAAGGTCATGGGTTCGAGTCTTGCCATATCATGACATAGTTTCGATTCGATGACTTTCTCCATTTCCCCAAGAGTATCATCCAATGCTATTATCTCCATGTACCCGTTCTGTTTATTGCCGCTTCCTCGCTCATAATCCTGATTTCTCTAAGTTGTTCCTCTAGGATTTCTATTTTAATATCTCCTCCATTAATGTTGCTAAATTTACACATCCCATTTTTAGAAAACAAGACTTCATTTTCATTAATGGGGTGACAACTTTTATTACACTGATTTGGGGACATAGTTAGATGTCCTGGACTATTGTTGTCCCTCTCCCTAATAGCCCGAATTAAAAATCCTCCCTAGATTCTTTCCCTAAACTATACCTATTTCTTTCATGGTTTGGTCTTGTGGTGAGGAATTGAACCGAGCTTGTCCCATCTTGACTTCGTATCTGTGCATATGCCGAACCATTATCAAGTACCTTTGTTTCCATCCGAGATACTGTAATGTAAGGCTCGCCAAGGATGATAGCATGTGAGGCCGATTCCTGCACAAAAAAGTGTTGATCATGCTCAAGGTCGCCAATAGTTACCTTAATGTTAGGGTAGGCCCCATGAAGCTCTTCAGTCGCCCTGGTTGTCGCTCGAATCTTCCACCCATGCCTAGTATTAATGGGCCAACGTCCCTTTTGATAGAAGTCAAGAGACATGAGGTTGATCTCCGAGCCATGATCAGTGAGCGCCACCACCGAATCTTTCAAGTCTCCCATCTGCACTGGTGTCTCGGTAGTGGCCCTAGCCCAATTTGGCCTTGCAAAATGGCTATCGGCAAATTCTTGTTCAATTTCGAAACCTTGCGTTGTGATAGCACTCGTCGAGAAATTTGCCAGTTTGGTTCCTTCTTCACTTGTCGTCAATCTCTTCCTCTTTATTAAGTCAATGATAACATCATGAAATTCTTTCTCTGCAATTCCTAAGACATCCCGTACTGTGAACTTGATTTGGCTATCCAGGATTCTTTCTTCCATCACACGCTTAAGGTCGATGGATTGCTCTATCTCCGAGCGTAGTTTGAACGCTGGTCCGATTCTTTCCTTTCCTCTTTTGGTTATCGTTTGAGGCGGTGATGATTCCTCCCTTCTTCGAATAGCTTCTCTTGTTTCATGTTTCTTTGAAGAGCCTGATTGGTCATCTGGTCTTTTCCGTTTCTCTTCAACTAGGACGTCGTAGTTTTGACACATAGCCTCGATGAAGCTAGACTTCTCCTCCACAGGGTCCTCCCATCTCGTCATTGCTTGGACTCTTTGTTCAGCCTTGAGTGCCTTGTTCATGTAGAGCTTCCCTTTTCCGACTTGATTCAATATGATCGGCCAAAATTCTCCTGCTTCAGACTCTTGGGCTCTCATCTCGTGTCCAGCTCGAATTTCGGCAGATGAGGAATAGTAAACACTATTCACTTTGTTTTCTTCCATTTCCTCCATGAACTTCTTCATACCTCCTCGGCCGAAGTTGGTGTTGAGAGGACGTTACGTCACTGAGGAGTGAATCGGATTATTGGAGAGATAAATGATATCTCGTCGGAGGGCATTTTGGAATTTTGAGAAATCTCTCCGCTGGTGTTCCAAAGAGTCACACCAAATACACCTGCGGGGAACGTCCAGGTGATGACCTGGAAAAGTTTCTGTTTCTTACTTTCTAATTTGAGAAATTCTTATCTCTCGAAGCATGTCTATAAGTTCATCCATTGTGGCTTCGTCTGTGGGCTGAGCCACTTCAGCATCCCTCGATCTTTGGGCTTGTGGTTCTTGTCTTGCGTTATAAGCTTGTCGGCCAATCTAAGTTGCAACACTCGATCTTGTCTCATTGTCCCATTGTCGATGCTTATCAAAATGTCCACATGCTCTCTTCACTGCTGCCCAATCAGAAATGAGGCCTTCATCATTTTCTAGTAGTCGTCCAAGATCTCTTCGATCTTTCTCATCTACTGATTTGATAAATAAGAGCACCTTGTTGGAATCGAGAATCGTTTTGTCAAGTGCAGGCAAATGATCAAATCTTTGCTCGAATTCGTGGACCTTCGCCCTCGCACTCAACTCTTTGTTAGAAGACTCCACCCAGTCCCTTAAATCTTTATTTGTCATTCGAGATGAGTCACCAAACCCATATTCTTCAAGTAAACTTCGTTCGAAAGCTAACCATTTAGGATTGGTCTCTTGTAGCTCTAGGACCCGGGAGTAAAGACTTGAAGTTACAATCCTTGAGAAGCTTGTCACTTGTCTTGCCGTAGGAATACCCTTTTTCCGCATTTCTATTTTGTAGGTTTCACATCTCTACCGTCAAAGCATCCGTTGGTATCCACGATCCTATCAATGGCAACATCAAGGCCTGTGACGTTGTCTCTCTCCTGAAGCATTTGGTCCATCATCCTCATCATTGCTTGTGCCAGATTATCATTAGAGTCTCTAGCACTCGAAGTTCCGGCCATCCTCCCTTGCCGTTCTTCATGTCGGTTTCACCAAATCTATGTCGCAGAAATCAGTGCCTGCGGGTTGGTCGAACTGGACCACCGGGGTCTTTGACCAAGGAGGATGAATTGGGTGACTTGTGCTTGTAAGGAATTGAACATCGTTTAGTTTTACAATTGGGTCGTTCTTGTTGTCGAAGATGCTTGTGTGGGTTGAATGAGAGAGAGAGAGAGAGAGAGAGAGAGAGAGAGAGAGAGAGAGAGATTGAGAAAATATTTACCGCACCACAAAGATGTCATGAAGCACGTGACGCATGTGCCAAACGCCGAGATGTGTGTGTTACACGTGCACAGACAAGCACCGGCCTCTATCCGCAAGTGGTAATGGAGGATCGAAAGGATCATTCATGACAATGAAACGGAACCGTCGGTGTTCTAGACCGGAAGGACTAGCGCAAGCGAGAAACTGTACATTACTTGATTTCCTTTCCCTTCCTTTCCTTCTTATATAGATGCCCCCATGCATATGATGCATGGAGGGTGTAAGACATGTATACAATGCATGAAATGCATGATTGTCATTTGGAGCTCATGCATCACATGTGATGCATGATGACCATGTCTCTCATTCAAGCTCTCATGTACGAGCTGTTACATGTGAAAAGTACAATGAAGAAATAGACTTTAAAGAAAACAACCTAGCCTAATGGTATGTCAATTGTCTCTTATCCTCGAGGAGTAAGGTTCAAAACCTTACTTGTACATCATTGTATGCCACTAGGCCCTAGGCTTATTTTTATATCTTGTGTAATGAACACCTAAACACATATCACACGTGCACATTAACGTGTTAACGTACATGTAAAGAAGCGAGTATGATTCTTGTGTAGCGGAATAGATGTGTGTTATGTGCGTATGTGTGTGTGAGAGAGAGACATACACACACAAAGTATACTCAAGGTTAAGTATATTAACAACAGAGAAAGACACAACACAATACAAGGTGGGAGGAGGGTGCTTTATATAGTCACCCTCTCTCTTCATTAACTACAAGGCTCATGGAGCACGGGGAATGTGAAAGCTCATAAGTTATGTGTCATAGAATATGATTTTATGACTCATACTAAATGCTAGAATACAAAGAGGTGACTTAATGGTGACTCTTGATTTGACCTTATTGATTTCATTGAGATGCTCACCTCCAATGACTAGGTCATCCACATATAAGATGATGACAATCGGACTTGTGGAATCGCTTCATATGTAGAGGGAGTTGTCCGATTTTGACATACGGAAGCCGATTTGATGAAGATATTGCGTTATCTTCGAATGCCAAGCACGCGGTGCTTGCTTGAGGCCGTAGAGTGGCGTCTTCAGTCGGCATACAGCTTTCGGATGGGTGCTCGAGTTGAAGCCGGGTGGTTGTATCATGTACACCTCCTCTTCTAATTGGCCTTGTAGAAAGGCACTCTTGATGTCCATTTGATGGAGGTGCCACCCTTTCGCCGCGGCAAGCGCAATTGCAGTCTGCACCATTGTCATCTTTGCCACTGGGGCAAAGGTCTCCTCGTAGTCAACTCCGTGCGTTTGAGCGTAGCCTTTCGCTACGAGTCGCGCTTTGTAGCGGTTGACGGAGCCATCGGCGTTGTACTTCACTTTGTAAATCCATCTGCATCCGATCGCCTTTTTGTGTGGTGAGGTGGGAATGAGATCCCACGTCTCGTTCTTCCGTAGTGCCTGCATCTCCTCGTTCATTGCTTCGATCCATCGCGGGTCCTTCATGGCTTCCGAAAAGGTTTCCGGCTCCCGTACTGTCGCTACCTTCATCATAAAGGCGTAATGGTACGCCATATAATCGTTGTAGGCGAATCAGGGTTCTTTTCACGGGTGGATCGGCGGAGTTTTTCAGTTGCAAAGATGAAGGCTTTCTTAGCTCTGATTGGTACCTCGAAACCGCCGAACTCACTGTCGAGTGAGTGAGTCGACTCATCATCGTTGAAGCGATCGTCTTCGTATTCCGACATTTTCACCTTGCCTTTGTCCATCTTCGGGCTAGGCCATGATGTGCTTTGATCGCTCAAAGGCTCTTGTGGTCCGCTCAATCAGATCGTGATCGGACTTTCTTCGAATATGCGCGTAAGGTGATCTTCATCCTCTATTTCTTGTTCGGCGAATTCCGGGTCGAGCGGAGTTGGAGTCGAGGTTGTCTCTGGTGCATACTAGGATGCGGACTCATCGAAAACGATGTCTTGACTTACTCGAGATTTTCGAGTTGAGGGGTTGTAGCACTTGTACCCCTTTTGCTCCAATGAGTATCCTACGACGATACATTTTTCCGACTTCGGGTCAAGCTTTTGACGCTTCTCGTCGGGGATGTGCACATACGCTATTGCGCCAAATATCTGGGTGTGCGATAAGTCTGGCTTCTTTCCGATGTATTTTTCGTGTGGAGTGACCTCGTGCACACCGGATATTGTGCACCAGTTCATTACGTAGACGGCCGTATTTGCATCTTCGGCCCAACCGCGCTACTTCGAGGATGTGCCGATTTTTGCGCTCGGCTACCCCGTTTTGTTGCGGAGTGTGTCGGCAAGTGAATTCTCGCCGAATTCCTTCCTTTCGGAGATACGTCGTGAAATCGTCTGAGAAGTACTCCTTTCCGATCGGAGACATCGTACATGTCGGCCCGTGGCTTTCTCGACTTCATTCTTGAATTTTTGGAAGTGTCCAAACACTTCGCTCTTTTGCCGCATCGGATAGATCCAAGTGTGCCTAGAAAAGTCATCAATGAAGAGCACGTAATATCGGCATCCGCCGAATGTAGCCGTCTACGCCGGTCCCCATATGTCGGAATGAACTAGTCGAGTAGACCTTTGGTCATGTTCCGCTCTTTCGGGAATGGGTGTCAGTGTTGCTTGCTGAATTGGCACGCTTCGCATACACCTTCAATCTCCTTCTCTTTGAATGTCGGGAGTCCGATGACGACTCCTTTCGATTTCATTGCTTTGAGTTTGTTGAGATTGATGTGACCGATTCTCTTATGCCATAACTCTATGTCAAAGTCGTCTTTTGTGCTTTTCGCGAACATGGCGGATTTCATCTCGTGTGAATCGAGAATGAACATCCGGCCCTCTCTTCTTCCGCGTGCGATGATTTGGCCTTCCTTTTCGATGAAGCACCCTTCTTGGTCGATCTGTACTTGCATCCCTTGCTCAACCATTTGGCCGACAGAGACCAAATTCTTCGTGATGGTGGGAACATGCAAGACATTTTTAATGTATGTTTGCTTACCTCTTTCGCCAAACGGAACATTGCCGATGTGCTAAATTGGGTGCGTAGTGTCATCTCCGGTTTCGACATAACCGGGTCGCTCCGGCTCTCGAAGTTCGAGAAACCATTCTTTATGGGATGTCATATGGTTTGAGGCTCCGGATTTAACAAACCATACATCCTCCAGATTGAGGGCACTAGTTGAGGTAGAGACCGACATAGAGTTTGCTCTATGTTTCATCATGAACATTCCGCCACGGTCGGCGTTGCGTGCATACATTCCACCACGATCTTCGTAGTCGGAGTTGTGCCCGTACATTCCGCTATACTCTTCATAGTCGGAGTTGTGTATGTAATTCGTGAGTTGTCGGCTTGTGGAAGCCGATTCACGGATCTTCTTTCGGCACTCTTCTTTGTGGTGGCCGAGCTTTCCGCAATATCCACATTCGGTTGCGTTTTGATGGCTCGGGCCGGAGTGAAAGCTCCCCCTTCTTGCGAAGATTCCTCATTGGCTTCCATTTTGCGGCCGAAATTGGGAGTTGTTATCGTAGGTCGAACCTCGTCCGCCTTGTCCTTGGCCGAATCGGCCTCTCGACCATCCACAACTTCTCGGTAGGGAGAGCACTCCCCATTTGAGTATTCATTATGCCGATTCTTCTTCTTCTTCTTCTCTCTTCGAATGCGAGCTATTTAGCGAAGCTACGATTGCGATGAGCCGGTTCTTGGTCGTCGGCGTGGAGCACAACACACAATCACGATGAGGCGAATGGGCTAGATCGAGCTACCAAATCGCTCTGATACCATGTAAAGAATCGGGTATGATTCTTATGTAGTAGAATAGATGTGCGTTATGTGCGTATGTGTGTGTGTGTGTGTGAGAGAGAGAGACACACACAGAGTATACGCAAGGTTAAGTATATTAACAAAGGAAAAAGACACAACACAGTACAAGGTGGGAGGAGGGTGCTTTATATAGTCACCCTCTCTCTTCATTAACTACAAGGCTCATGGAGCATGGGGAATGTGAAAGCTCATAAATTATGTGTCATAGAATATGATTCTATGACTCATATTAAATGCTAGAATACAAAGAGGTGACTTAATGGTGACTCTTGACCGTTGGAGTGTCTATTCACTCTAAAGGTGAGTTCACACACTAGACCAAGTTGAGCTTGATTCTCAACAATACATGTGTAACCATCACTCCTTTCATATGTGTGCACATTACACCTTCTCGATTTTCCTTGTTCCACGTGATTTTCACACTGTTGCCAAAAATCTTCACGACAACGTGTGAGGGAGAGAGAGAGAGAAGGAAAGAGACAAAATAAGAGGGAAAATTTTATATTCATTAAATACCACAATGGGGTGTATATAGTACATATTGTAACAGTTACATAATATGACTGTTACAAAAGAAGATGATTACATTTGGTACATATGCACATAATTGTGCATGTGTTCACACACATATTCATCATCGCTCACACTTGTATACATTACACATACACATTAACCACTTTATAGTGTTCCACCCTTATACGTCGCTGTACAATTCCTATGGGTAACAGGAAGCACCACCGATTTCCCTTCCCCAACGAGAGAAATCGGAGCCGTCATCATCTGATGACAAGTTGAAGCAATAAGGCATAGCACCAAGCCGTCTTAAATGACTACAAAAGAATGAAGATCCATGGATGAGATAGCCAGGTCGACCATTCAAATGCATCTGGCCAAGAACGTCTACTTCTTCATGGCCAAAGAGACAATGACATTTTCCTTGTGGAAGAAGTTGCAGGCCGTATATGAGGCCAAGAACGTCTACTTCTGCATGGCCAAAGAGACAATGACATTTTCCTTGTGGAAGAAGTTGCAGGCCATATATGAGGAAAAATTCTCTTCATCGAGACTCATAATTCAATATGAAGATGAAGGAGTCAGAGTTGGCAACTTCCTGTTGGCATAAAGGCCGACTCCTTCCACTTTGTATCTTAGTGTGAACACGTCCAAATAGTTAGGGCTTATTATATAAGCTCTAACCTAACATTGTAACAATAATCTTCTTGTATCTAGAATCTCTAAGAGTGTAAGAGTAACCGAATAACAAGAGCTTCCATTAGAGCTTCGAACTGTATCTATGTTTCCATCATTTTCTTTTGTCATATTCTCTGTGTTGTTTGTTGTGCACATAACCTACAAGTCTTCACATACTTCTGCACACATCTTGAACCCCATACCATCAATTGATATCAAAGCGACTTGCTGTTCAGCGGCAACAAAACAACAGAGAAAGCTAAAAGAAAAGACAAGGTCAGTAATAAATAAATAAATCTCATTTCTCAAAAAGAACATGGCTTCAACATCCGGTAGAGGAGTTGAAATCTGGAAGTTCGATGGCAAAAACTTTGCCTTGTGGAAAGATATGATGCAGGATGCGTTCATCATTAGAACACAGGTCGAAGCCATTCGACATAGTGAAAAACCTGCTTGATCACAACCGAAGAGTGGAGATCAATAGATGAAATCGCATGCTCCACTATCCAAATGCATCTGGCTGAAAATTTCTACTTCAGCATGGCCATAGAGGCCTCAACTTTCTTGTTATGGGAGTAGTTGCAAGCTGTGTACGAAAAGAAGTCCTCATCTTTGAAATTGATACTGATCAGACAACTATTCAACATGAAGATGAGAGAAACCGATCCAGCCACCTCCCACATCAACACCTTCAGCCGAGTGTTCACTAAACTCTGCTCCCAAGGGATTAACTTCAAAGAAGAAGTTAAAGACCTTGCCCTCCTATCGAACTTTCTGGTGTGTTGGGAGGTATTTTGCACGACATTTGCCAATAGCGAACCAAATCTAAGTCTAGAGGAAACAGTCGGCCAAGTCCTCATCGAGGATATTAGGCGAAAATCGATGGGACTCACCATCGACGAGTCGGCAAAAGCCCATCACTCGACCGAGTCGATCAACCAAACTAGTCGATCAAGAGAAGAAGCCTACAGAACCGGTCGGAATACCAATCGATCGAAAATGAGGGGAGACTGACAACAGTGAAAGTAGAGAATGAGTCGATTAGGCAAATTGTGCACTATTCATCTTTCCCAAAAATCGAATAGGGCAAAGTCGTTGGAGTCCCAAACAAGGATGTCTCGAAGATCGAGGTGTAGCAGCAAGTGTGTTTCTGATTCACAAATTTTCATAGTACAGTTGATTTCTGCCTTTAGTGATGATTAGGGTTTGTGTTTCCATTAAGTGGTTTAGGGTTTCTGATTACAAATTTCAGATTACAAGTTTTTGGTTACAAATTTCTAATTACTGTCGCAATGTGTTGTAATTTTGCACCAATTCTCATGACAAATTCTAATTAGGGTTTTTGATTTTTTAAGTGGTTGATATCTGATTCATGTTGAAAAGGACAGATTACAAATTTCAGATTACTGTCTCAAAGTGTCATAAATTTGCACCAAATTCACATTAAAAATTCAGTTTTTGCACCAATTTTGATTACTGATTTTCTATTTCAAGTGGCTCATTCCTCCCTATCCTAGAGTGCTGAACTTCGCAAAATTTTGCGAGACAAAGGAGGACTTTCACAACATATATGATCTGTTGCTCGAGGGTATTGACCCTGTTGTTCTAAGAGATAGATTGATTAGTGATGTAGACTGGATGTCAGTATATGAAGTGCCTAGAGTGAAAGGCAAGGTCAAGGTCAAGCATGTACGCCCGAACCTGTATGACGATTGCATGAGACTGCACCAGAAAGTACATCAAGAGATCCCGATCAACAACGAGTTATCCGTTTCATTTGCTAGAGCTTTTGCTTACGAGTATTGCAAAACAACGAAGGAATCTCGTGACCCTAAAATGTACAAGGTAGCTTGGGGAATTCATGGTGAGGCATCAGTAGAAAGATGTCGGAAGATGGGGAGCTTGCAACAAAAAATGGCAAGATTTTGGAGCATGGCAGTTGATGATGCAACAACCGACTCCCAACAAACCCGCAAGTATATACGACACTGATACACAATGAAAGCCAATGTCGATGATACAGGTGAGCCATTGATTAGCTATATGCTAAAAAATGTCCATGAAGCCTGTGAGACATTGGATTTTTTTAAGACTGATTTAGAGAAAACAACATTGGCTACTGCGATGGAGAGCAAAGTCACTTTGGCAGTTACAACAATTAGAAATAAGATTCAGGTACCTATTGTTTCGCTAGTATGTAATATGTTATAAATAACTTGTACATGAAAATGTGCTACTGAGGTATTATCTGGAACAGGTTGCTCAACATGAGCTTGAAATTGAGGGGTCACTGGATCCCAAGTGGAAAATTCAACTGCAGACAGAGATCCAGGTTCTTTCAATGAACCTGGACCTTCTAGGTGTAAATATTGTTGCTGATTACAATTTGGACAAACCACAAGTAAGTTAATGATTCTTGTTTCATGTTGTTGTATCTTCCTCATTAAGGAATAATTAATCGGTAAATTTCTCGGCTGCGTTGAAGGAACAATACTCCCGTCAAGAACAGGTAGTTAGTTGCCTTAAGAAGCAACGACATTTTGTGGAGGGGATGGTAAGGAGCAGACAAGAATTGGACCTGAACATTCTTGCTCCCTTACCAAATGAAGGCGAACCAGGAAACAATATATTGACTGTTCAAGCACATTGCATCGCTTGTGGATTACATGTAGAGGACAAATCTGCTACTCTGTTGGTTCACCTAAAACCATGCCAACACACATACCATATCGTTTGTTTACGATATGCCTGTCCCATTGTTGCATTCTATTTGGGGATTGTAGTACAACTCTCCACGATGACTGGAGAAAACTAATATTGTTGCTTGTCACCATAGTGTAACTAATTAGTTCCATCTTTTCTAATTAGGTAAGTCGTATAAAGTGTGGAAACTATTTAGCTGTTATGGTTGTAGTGTAGTAGCTAATTAGCTAACATGTAGTCAATTAGCTAAGTTGTAGTTAATTAGCTACTACCATACTTCAGCTAAGTAGCTAATTAGCTAAGTGGTAGCCAATTAGCTACTACCATAGTTTAGTGCAGTAGCTAATTAGTTAAGTGGAAGCTAATTAGCTATTACCATAGTTTAGTTGAGTAACTAAGTAGCTAAATGGTACCTAATTAGCTACTACCATACTTTAGTACAATAGCTAATTAGCTACCACTTAGCTAGTTAGCTACTACCATAGTTTAGTACAATAGCTAATTAGCTACTATCATGTGTTAACTAAGTAGCTAGTTAGCTAAATGGTAGCTAATTAGCTACTACCATAGTTTAATACAGTAGCTAATTAGCTAAATGGTAGGTAATTAGCTACTACCATAGTTTAGTATAGTAGCTAATTACCTAAGTGATAGCTAATTAGCTACTACCATATGTTAGCTGAGTAGCTAATTAGCTAAGTGGTAGCTAATTAGCTACTACCATAGTTTAATACAATAGCTAATTAGCTAAATGGTAGCTAATTAACTACTACCATAGTTTAGTAGAGTAGTTAATTAGCTAAGCCGTAGATAATTAACTCCTACCATAGTTCAGTACAATAGGTAATTAGTTACCACTTAGCTAATTAGCTACTACCATACTTTAGGTGAGTAGCTAATTAGGTAAGTGGTAGCTAATTAGCTACTACCATACTATAGCTGAGTAACTAATTAACTGAGTGGTAGCTAATTAGCTACTACCATAATTTAGTACAGTAGCTAATTAGCGAAGTGGTAGCTAATTAGGTACTATCGTACTTTAGTTATAGTGGCTAATTAGCTAGTAGCATACTTTAGTATAGTAGCTAATTAGCTAAATGGTAGGTAATTAACTACTACCATACTTTAGTTGAGTAGTTAATTATCTAAGTGGTAGCTAATTAGCTACTACTATAGTTTAGTATAGTAGCTAATTAGCTAAGTGGTAGCTAATTAGCTACTACCATATTTTAGTTATAGTGGCTAAGTCGCTAGTACCATACTTTAGTACAATAGCTAATTAGCTACTACCATAGTTAGTACAATAGGTAATTAGCTAGTGGTAGCTTATTTGCTACTACCATAGTTGAGTACAATAGCTAATTAGCTAAGTGGCAGCTAATTAGCTACTACCATAATTTAGTTATAATGGCGTAATTAGTTGCTACCATATTGACAAAGACTAGCTAATTAGCTAACTGATAGCTCATTAGAGACTACTATACTTTAGTAGAGTAGCTAATTAGTTGCTACCATATTGACAAAGAGTAGCTAATTAGCTAAGTGGTAGCTAATTAGCTAGTACCATACGTAAACGAAGTAGCTAATTAGCTACTATCATAGTCTAGAAGAATAGCTAGTTAGCTAAGATGTACCTAATTAGCGACCATGTTGTTATAGAATCTTGTGGATTAAGGAGGGCACATGAGGTGTCTGGTGCTGATGACGTTGCAACCGATGAGGAGATAGTTGCCAACGTGGCTAAAAGTAAGAGTCCTGCTAGCACATCTCCTTCAGTTTAGTTCCACCCTATTCTTTTGGAAGATGGTACTGAATTAGGCAACGATGTGAAAAGCCATGAAATATTGGATACAACATGTAAATATGAGGTTCACAACAATAGTGTTTTTGAACACTTGATGCAACATTTCTTCGAATCCCAAAACCTTGATTCCACCCCACTGAGCCCAACTACTGATAATGTCCAAATAGATCCCACTGTACTGGAAAAGCTAGCGCAAGACGCGGCTGATATGCAAGCCATTGTTGAGGTGATGGAAAGGTTGTTGGAGGAGGACACACTTGCGCAATGGGTCAAAGAAGCAAGGCTAAATGGGCAACCGGCTAGAAAATGGCTAAAGAAGGGGCCACGATCAAGGACAAGACTAGTTACTTGGTTTATAAAAAAGACACGATTTTATTGAGAAAGAAGGACAAAAAGTAGATTGTATATAAAAAAAAACTCCCAAACAGGTCCATTAAACTGTTTATTTGCAATACATGTGCTTTGTTTGTTTTACAAGAAAACTGGTAATTGCTACTTGTAGCTACAAATTCCATGGCATACTGTTATAAATACATTCATACACATTAGCGCTAAATGTGTATAAACCTCAGCAGCTATTGTATCGCGACATTGGGACATTGATGGACCTGGCCAAATGAGAGTACATGTACGCCATGGGTTTGTCTTCTAATAGTCTATACACATAATTGTAATCATGTAGTCTTGCATAAAAAATACCTTCGATGTAGAATGTCCCGGTAGATACAACATTTACCCAAGCATCTAATATATTCTGCGTTGCACACTATTTTCTAACCGTGCACTTCAATATATAGAAATCAACACCCTTTGAATTGCCTTCTTCTACATTTACAACGAAATTATCCCCAACATTTAAGACATCACTCAGAGTATCTCCACGTCCTTGATATGTGAAGTCAACATTCTTTTTTGTTTCTCCATCAACTGCTTCCTTATCGTTCAATGTATGATACTCCCAATTCTGAATATATGCTTTGTTTAAACAATACCTCCAATTTCCTTGCACACAATGGAAGCAAAAATAAGTTAATTCTCTAACCACAATACAATGACCATCCAACCTAGAATAACCGCAAACAACATGGAGAGATCGCAATTCGGGAATTCCTTGGCACTCCCAAGTCTTCTCCCTATTTACTTTATCTATCTTCACTTCCCAAAATTCACGTTTAATATCTCAGACCTGCGAGGAATAAACACCAGTTGCACTCGTTGACATATTAGCTCTTAAAAATTCAACTACATGTGCTACACAATTCATCTGTACACCATATACCTTTAGTTGTTCATCGGTAAGTGCCCACTTTATAACAATACCTACACAATCATGTTCACCTTTACCATGGCTAGACCCAAAAAAATTACATCTCATCTCCAAACCTGTTATCGCAAGATAACTCCCCAGAAAATAAAATGCACGTCTAGCCTTTAATTGTGATGTAGCTCCATCAGACCAGACCCAATGTTGAGTAAGCTCCAAACGTTTAGCTAATAACCATTGCCAATATAAGTTAAAACAATGTTGGAGGAACAAGGTATCATGCTTCTTATCATCAGAAATAAAAAATTGAATTACTTTTTTAACATCACCTGAAACTTGAAAATATGTTATGTGCACAAAAATGGTTACTTGTGCTGAACACCAATGCATAGATTGAATTTCATTCTATTGCTTGAAAGTATAATTCTCTACGAAATCAACTACTAAGACTACTACATCATTTGGAAAATCAGATATGCAAGTCTTAAATTGATGGGCTTGCCATGAATAAATGAAGTTGTGTTTAATGAACTTTCCTAGAGATACTATAAATAGAGACGCCAAATCCCTTGGTTTAATCGACTTCGTAACTAGATCCTTTCTTTTACACACCTTTCCTTCGAAATTGGTGTCAACTGACTCAAATAACTTGACAGAGATTAATATTTCACTAAATTCATTTCGACACCACTTAATCTACTAGGGCCACAATCTTGACATAAACCTATGACACATTTATGACTGTGGAAGATGGCCTCAGTTTCTCTCAGACACAATACTGAATCTAAAAGACAACTCATAGAAGAGATACCATGCTCAGATGATTTACAAATGTATTGATCCTTCAAGTGTCTCACAAAGTGTGGCTTAAGACACTCAAATGTTCGTAGTTGAACTTTGATATTTGGATGCATTTGTCTGAACCTAATAAATAAATTGACCTGCGTAATAAAATAGACATACTAATTAGCTCTATAGCTAAGTGGTAGCTAATTAGCTACTACCATAGTTTAGTACAGTAGCTAATTAGCTAAGTGGTAGCTAATTAGCTACAACCATAGTTTAGTACAATAGTTAATTAGGTAAGTAGTAGCTAATTAGCTACTACTATAGTTTAGTACAGTAGCTAATAAGCTAAGTGGTAGCTAATTAGCTACTACCATACTTTAGTATAGTAGCTAATTAGCTAAATGGTAGCGAATTAGCTACTACCATAGTTTAATACAACATCTAATTAGCTAAATGGTAGCTAATTAGCAACTACCATTATTTAGTACAATAGCTAATTAGCTAAGTGGTAGCTAATTAGCTACTACCATACTTTAGCTGAGTAGCTAATTAGCTAAGTGGTAGCTAATTAGCTACTACCATAGTTTAATACAACAACTAATTAGCTAAATGGTAGCTAATTAGCTACTACCATACATTAGCTGAGTAGCTAATTAGCTACTTAGCTACTACCATAATTTAGTTGAGTAGCTAATTAGCTAAATGGTAGCTAATTAGCTACTACCATAGTTTAATAC
The DNA here is from genome assembly GCF_043228905.1 of Azolla caroliniana. Classification (NCBI taxonomy): domain Eukaryota; kingdom Viridiplantae; phylum Streptophyta; class Polypodiopsida; order Salviniales; family Salviniaceae; genus Azolla; species Azolla caroliniana. The sequence goes on along the minus strand of NW_028230449.1, from coordinate 9,533,595 downwards.
AATAGCTAATTAGCTAAATGGTAGCTAATTAGCTACTACCATAGTTTAGTACAGTAGTTATTCTCGTAGGGGAATGGCAATTCTGGTAGCTAATTAGCTATAGTCATGAGCAGCTAATTAGCTACTCCAGTAGCTAATTAGCTATTCTGGTAGCTAAATAGCTATTCTAGTAGCTAATTAGCTATTCTGGTAGCTAAATAGCTATTCTGGTAGCTAAATAGCTATGTTCGATATTCTTAGGGAGCTAATTAGCTATGGTCATATTCTGAGGTAGGTAATTAGCTATTCGGGTATGGTCATATTTGGAGGTAGCTAATAAGCTAACTAACTAAGCTCAAAAGTTAAAACAAATGTTGAGATAAATGTAAATACCTGAGGTACATCAAGAAGATGAATGGGATGCTCCTCGTATTGACTCCTTCTAACACGTTTCCTGCATAAATCCTTCTTATTGGGTGAAACCCTACTCTCATTAGTCCAAAATATTGTGATTATATCCTTGATTTCTGCTGTTATGGGTGTCATTGGCTTAAATCTTATTGTTAGCTTTAGCCGACTAGTTCCTTCACCCGAGGAAACTATCCGGTTCAATGTATTGTACACACTTTTTCTACTAACACCAATTACCTTAGATAGCACACTGATGTTAATATCGTCAACATCACTATTAAGTAACATCATTAGACAAAACCTTTTTAAGACAAGATCATCTTCTGACCTGCTCATGGATACGAAACTATTACGGAGATTATTTACTAGTATAGATGTTATGTTTGCATTAAGACCATCACAATCAACTAACTCCTTTATCGATGAATCATTTAATATTCCATAAAGTACTACCTTCTTGTCTTCATTGCTGATGTGCTTGGTTTGAACATTGAAATAGTCTACAACCTTTCTCTCTATAATAGTAGTCTCATTACTTCCATTCTCAGTGATATTTAGACCTATATCGCAACCAATACTATCTATAAAAGAATACATGTGCGGAAGCGTGTGTGTAAACACAAAGTACACAGTTCGGAAATGAGGCATTTTGGTAAACGCAAAAAACACAGAGAGGGTGATGGAGATGGAGAGACAAAGAGAGAGCGGACAACTCAGTTCTATTTCAAAATAATGACACTCTGTACATTCTTTGTGCTCAGTGATCACCTTTTATACAAGCCCTGACTATCGGGCTGACACAAGTACTGACATTACTTGACTGCTCATAAATGAGCCTACTACGCTAACTCCCAAAACTATTCCTTACGAGGATTACCATACCAACGGCCTTTTGGTTTATGCACTGATACGACCACGTTATGCGCACTATTTTACGCCCTAGTCTACGCACCCTCCCCCTCAAGCTCAACTTGAGGTTCTGTCTACTCTTCCGGATCTACACTCCGGTTCCTTCTGGCTTCACGCCTCAATCGCGCTCCTCGACCCTTCTGGTCGGCCCTTCTCAGCTCCCTTGCTGTCACGGTGTTGGCACGTCCTTCGCTGCCCTTTTTTTCGCTTGGCCCTTAGTCGATTCGTAACAACCGAATCGAACATTTCAATTGAATCGGAACTTACATCCGAATTGGCTCTCTCCAATTTGACTTCAGTCTTTAGACCTTTGACAATGTCAGACTTGTCATGATAACACTCACATCATGCATCGAAAGGATCATGACACTCACATTATGACTCAGAGGGATTTGAACCCACGACCTTGTTGTACACATGTCAAATCCTTAACCATTGTATTAATATTTTTATATGTATACTTTTTAGAATATGAAATCTAATATCATAGGAATATTCTATATTACTCTACATTCTAGAATGACCTAGAATATTCTAGAGTGTTCTATACCACTAGAACCTTCTAGAATACTCTAGAGATCTTCTAGATTACTCTACATTCTAGGATAACCTAGAATATTCTAGAGTGTTCTCTATTACTTATAAATAGGGATCTACCACCCATCCCAAACCTAAATTGGTTCAATGCCATTTTGTAGCCTACTCTTTGTAATCCATTTTACTCTTCAATATAATAATTCTCTTTCAATTATCTCTCTATCTCTCTATCTCTCTTTCTATCTCTTTCTCTCTCAATCTTGATAGTTTGAACCAATTCTTTCCTTTCATCTCTTCGTCTTCCACAAACCCTAACAAGTTTTCTTCTTCCTTCTCCTCTCCCCTCGTAAGCTATGGAGTCCGTGAACAAACAAGAATACATGCGTGTTCTTTCTGAGCTCGACATGCTCACGAATAAATTTGTGGCATTAGAGCATGAGAATCAAAGGCTACTTGGAGACCTACAACATGTGAGTGTCGAAAAAGCTCAACAATATGAAGAGTTATCACAGTGGGTTCATCAATTCGAGGTGACTATATTGTCATTACGAGAGCAAGCGTCGGGGGCTCAAAACTCCCCTAGAGAGCCAACGATCAGCCTCCCCGCCAAGTTTGATGGTACGAGGTCTTTATTTCAAGGTTTTTTGAATCACGTTCGTTTGGTTATTCAGCTACATCCCAATCAGTATCCAACTGATGCTGCTCGTGTGGGATTAGTGGGAACTTTGCTATGCGGTATGACGTTAGCATGGTTCGCACCACTTCTCGAGAAGAAATCCCCATTGCTGGAGGATTTCGAGGCATTTGGTAAAGAGTTTCAAGCTAGTTTCGGAGACATCGACAACACTAGGACAACGGTAAACAAGATTCAAAGGCTCCGACAAGGATCGTCCCGCGTCGGCTTATGCAGTTGATTTCCCTCTCTTGGCATGCGATATCCCTTGGGATGAGGCGGCCTTAATGGATCAATTCCGTCAAGGTTTGAGAAATGATGTCAAAGATTTTCTTCTTACTTTCCCTGAAGATCCGAAGTCGCTTACAGAAGCCATTAGTCGAGCTGTGCGATGTGATAATCGCCCATTTGAGCGACGTTCTGAGCACCAACAAATGTTACGCCGCCAACCTGAGCAGACTTATGCTTCCGTAGTTGCAACGCCTCCACAAGTTTCTAGATCCATTACAAGGGATGGCCCAACTCCGATGGAAATAGAGTCAACACAACGTCATGGGCTGTTATTAGATGCTGAGAAGCAACGACGTCGGGCACATCGCCTCTGCCTGTATTGTGGCGGTCCAGGACATATAGCTGTAAATTGTCCACATAAACTTAGGTTTCAAGTATACCAAGTAAGTGCCCATGAAAACCCTACATTGAGTTCTATTGTTACTTCTAATAACATAAATAAGCCTCATAGTCCATGCCATGAGAATAGATTCAATGTCTTGAGTCAATTAGAGGATGTGTTAAATGAGTAAGTCCGGCCAAAATAGGAGCCATTTGGATGGACCATCCTAGCTATGTAGAGTTAGTTCCTAGTCGTGGTTCCATTTCATCAAATCAAGTGAGTCGAGTTTTTTCAGCACAAGTCGAGCTTAGCATATCTACATGTCATCAAGTCCTAGCCTCTGCCCTCGTAGATTCTGGAGCCAACTCTTGTTTCACAAAAGATCCTCTTGAATAAACTTCCCGGCCTAGTAGCCGTAGGAGTCATTGATGGACGTCCCATAGCTTCAGGAGATATAGTCGAGGAGTCCAAGCCAATTAGGATAGTTCTTGGCGATTTGGCAAGCATAATCTCTTTCAACATTATTCGTAGTCCGGAACACCCAATAGTTCTAGGTCTCCCTTGGTTTGAACTCCATAACCCGAACTTTGATTGGATGAAAAGAACAATTGAGGAGATCCGGGAAAAAAGCACAAACCCCGCATCCCTCTCTCCTACATGTTATAATAGATCCCCGGAGTTATCGACCATCTCTTTATGACAGTTGCGGGAGGAAGGGGGGAACGAGGCCATGTTCGTCTTCACAATAATAGCAACTCCATCATCCACTTCACGTGAAGCGGACATTAAACTACCAGAGAAATAAGGAGTTTTCAGATGTCTTTGATAAGGTGAAGGCCAATACATTGCCGGAGCATCGGCCATACGACTGCCCTATTGACTTACAACTAGGGAAAGAACCTCCATGGGGCCCAATTTATAATCTCTCCCCTGTAGAGCTAGAGACTTTGCGGGAATATATTGATGAGAATCTGGCAAACGGATTCATTCGGCATGCTAGATCCCTTGATAGTGCACCTATCTTATTCGTTAAGAAGAAGAATGGGACTCTTCGGTTGGTCATGGATTATCAAGGGCTAAACAAAGTGACTATCCGGAATAGATATGCTCTACCATTAATCCTGAATCTTTTGGAACGTCTCAGTGGTGCAAAATATTTCACGAAGTTGGACCTTCACGGAGCATATAATCTAGTTCGGATTCGCCGGGGGGATGAATGGAAGACAACTTTCCGCACTCACTATGGACATTTTGAGTATACTATGCTGCCATTCGGTCTCATGAATGCACCTGCTGTTTTCCAACATATGGCGAACAATATTTTTCGAGATTTTCTTGATATCTTCACTATAGTTTACCTAGATGATATTTTAATCTACTCGAAGACCCAAGAGGAGCATGACGAACATGTTCGTCAAGTAATGTGTCGACTTCGAGAATATGGTCTCTACGCAAAATTAGAAAAGTGTAGTTTTGACCAGAATCAAGTGGAATTTTTGGGGTATGTTGTATCATCAGATGGTATTGCTATGGACCCCATGAAGGTACAAGCAATTTTAGAGTGGCAAACGCCCCTTTCAGTGTGTGATGTGCAATGTTTTGTTGGGTTTGCAAATTTTTATCAAAAATTTATTAAAGATTATTCCAAGTTTGTGCTTCTGCTTACTCAGCTCACACATAAAGATCAGCCATTTATATGGAGTTCAGATGCAACCGAGGCATTCGAAAGCTTAAAATGAGCATTTACAATGGCACGAAGCCGATGCATCCGATTTTGCACTATGGAGTGTCCTCTCGCAAACTAGAGATGATGGCAACTACACCATGTCACCTTTCATTCACGAAAGTTTGAAGCTGCAGAGATCAACTACAAGATCCATGACAAAGAGCTTCTTGCAATCGTGGATTCATTTCAACAATGGTGACATTTTCTTGAGGGTTCTTCTTAGCAGATCATTGTCTACAATGATCATAAGAACGTGACTTATTTCCAAAATGCTCGAGTCTTGAGTCGGCGACAAGCCCGGTGGGTGCAATTTTTGACTCACTTCGACTTTATCATCATATATCACCTTGGGATGCAACAAAGCAAAGCAGATGCTCTTTCTCGGCGCTCTTTTATGGAACTTTGTCCAGGGGAATCTGCATTTGAGCATCAAAAACAAATCATTTTGGGTGCTAATCGATTACGATTAATGGTAATTAACGCCATAACAACTCTTGAAAATTCCACTCTTCTTGATTCTATCTAAGATCATATGGCCACTGATGATTTTGCCAAGGATGTTTTGGATCATATCATCCTGGATCGTGCTTCTTTCTCACAATCGAAAAATCCTTGTAATGACTATCGTCAGTTGTATTGGAATGGTGGTTTTCTGTTTCGACAAAATCTATTGTATGTTCCTGATGGTCCCCCACAGCTACAAGTTTTACAGCATTGCCATGAGTCGCCAATGGCTGGTCATTTTGGAGTTCTCAAGACTCTAGAATTAATTTGTTGATGCTATTGGTGGCCTCGCCTTCGTCATTTTGTTGAGGAGTATGTTCGGAGCTGTGATATATGTTGTCGATCAAAGAGTCCTCGTCACCGATCCTATGGCTTACTACAACTAGTTCCCATTCTGGAAACTCCTTGGAAGTCTATATCCTTGGACTTATTACTGATCTCCCAGTTTCAAAAGTTTTTGATGCAACTCTGACAGTGGTTGATCGATTTACCAAAATGGCACATTTCTTGCCATGTACAAAGTCGATTACTAGTCAAGCGGCGGCTGATCTCGTTATGCACGAGGTATTTAAGCATCATGGTTTGCCGGATGATATTATTAGTGATCGTGGTCCACAATTCATCTCAAAGTTTTGGAAGCACATGTTCAAACTTCTCCACATTTCAGTTAAGCTTTTTTCGGGCTATCATCCTGAAACAAATGGCCAAACTGAGCGTAGCAACTAGACATTGGAACAATATCTTCGTTGTTTCATCAACTATCAACAAGATGATTGGGTTGAATTTTCGTACTTGGCGGAATTTGCTTACAACAACTCAACCCATTCTTCTATAGGATATTCCCCATTTTTCACAAATACGGGTTGTCATCCTCGGTGGACGATGAATGCGCATCCAAACGTTCCTACCAATCTTGCTGCCGAGGATCATCTTAGTCGCCTCCAAGAAATTCAAGCTACCATTCTCCACAAATTGCACGATGCTCAATTTACACACAAGAGGCTTGCTGATCGTCATCGTCTAGACTCCTCAAAAAAGTTCTGCATTGGGGATCATGTATGGCTTCTCCAACACAACATCAAGACCACTAGACCTTGCAGTAAATTGGATTACCAACGTTTTGGCCCTTACATGATCATTGGTAAGATAAGTGATGTTGCATTTCCTCTTGACCTCCCTCCGCACATGCATCTTCATCCGGTGTTTCATGTATCCCTTTTGGAACCTTATACTACAAGTTCAATTCCGGGCCGTCTTACGACACCCCCACCACCTGTCGAGTTCTTAGACGAACCTGAATTTGAAGTTGCTGTCGTTCTCGATTCTAAAATCGTGCGCATTAAGCTGTATTACTTAGTCGATTGGCTAGGCTATACCCCCAATGATCAAACTTGGGAACTTGCCGAAAATCTTTCCAATGCTGCAGAACTCGTCACTACATTTCATCGCCAATATCCTTGTAAACCCGGTCCTACTACAAACCTTACGACCAGTCTTCGACGGGGGATAGTGTCATGTTATAAGGATCATGACACTCACATTATGACTCGAAAGGATTTGAACCCACGACCTTGTTGTACACATGTCAAATCCTTAACCATTGTATTAATATTCTTATATGTATAGTTTTTAGAATATGAAATCTAATATCATAGGAATATTCTATATTACTCTACATTCTAAAATGACCTAGAATATTCTAGAGTGTTCTATACCACTAGAACCTTCTAGAATACTCTAGAGATCTTCTAGATTACTCTACATTCTAGGATAACCTAGAATCTTCTAGAGTGTTCTCTATTACTTATAAATAGGAATCTACCACCCATCCCAAACGTAAATTGGTTCAACGCCATTTTGTAGCCTACTCTTTGTAATCCATTTTACTCTTCAATATAATAATTCTCTTTCAATTATCTCTCTATCTCTCTTTCTCTCTCTTTCTCTCTCTCAGTCTTGACAAGACCAGTTCTTGGTCTTGGCCTTACCTCTCCCTGATTCGGTTGTCCTCGGCCCTTGCTCTCTTCTTCAGCTTCTTTAGTCGGTTCAAAATAAAAAATTTCTTCTGATTCCTCATCATGGTCACTTCTGCTGTGATGAACACCTCCGCTCCTTTCACGCTCTTGTTCCTGTTCTTCCTTTCTCCCCCTCAAGTTCGGCGTGTCGAGGTGACGCAACCCAAGCTCAGCCGAGAAATGTTGTAACTTGTCGAGACCAAGAGGCTTGGGGAAGATGTCGGCAACTTGCCGATCCATCGTAACATACGCTAGTTCGACTTCACCTGAAAGGACCAGCTCGCGAATAAAATGGTAATGCACCTCAACGTGCTTGGTCTGGGTGTGGAATATGGGGTCTTTCGCAAGGTGGATACTACTGAGGTTGTCACAATAGATCATTGTCGGATCGGACACCTGCACATGCAAATCCTGTAACAGTCGTTTCAGCCAAATGACTTCGCACGTAGCGATAGTCACCACTCTATATTCGGCCTCCGTGCTCGACAATGCTACTATCGGTTGCTTCTTACTGCTCCATGTGATCGCCACACTTCCCAATGAAAAGGCGTATCCGGATGCGGATCTACGATCACTGGCATTTTCGGCCCAATCGGCATCAGTGTAGCCAACCAGCTGTTCAGCTACACCTGCTCGATATAGCAACGCCATGTCTTTCGTGCCGCTTACATATCGCAATATCCTTTGCGCGCACTGAAAGTGTTCAGTTGTAGGCTACGACATAAATGGACTGATTAAGCCGACCGGGTAGCTGAGATCCGACCGAGTAATCGTCAAATAGATGAGGCTTCCAACAATTTGGCGAAACCGTGTAAGGTCGCACGCCTTTCCAGAAATGGGCTGATAATTTGCCATCCCAAACTTGAAGAGCATATTCAGTGTGTAATGACGTTGGTTGATCAATATGCCTCCGGGGATACACATCACTTCGATCCCGAGGAAGTAATGAAGGTCCCCCAGGTCCTTCATGTCAAATGATGCCGCGAGCTGGAGGTTTACGTGGACAATTTCACCTAGGTCGGCGCCGGTGATGACCAAGTCATCAAACATAAAGTGACCTTTCCGAATGAACAATGAAGAGTCCGATTTGGACGTCGCAAATCCCATCCGACGCAACCGTTGCGTGATTTTCGCGTTCCAAGCACGCGAGGCTTGCTTTAGTCCGTAAAGGGACTTCTTCAACCGGCAGACCGCCGAGGTGTTCATTCCGGAGTGAAATCCGGGGGGCTGTACCAAGCACACCTGTTCCTCAAGCTCGCCTTGCAAGAACACATTCTTGACATCCATCTAATGTAAATGCCACCCCTTCATAGCAGCTACTGCAAGCAAAACACGGACGGTCGTCATCTTTGCGACCGGCGCAAATGTCTCATCGTAGTCGATGTTGTGTTGCTGTGCATAGCCTTTCGCTACTAACCGAGCCTTGTACCGGTTTGATTGAGCCGTTGGTGTTGTACTTGACCTTCTACACCCACCTACATCTGATCGGCTTCACTCCCTTCGGTGCGTCAACCAAGTCCCAAGTTTCATTCGCTGCGAATGCGTGCATCTCTTCTTCCATTGCGGCACGCCAATTTGCGTCTTTCGCCAGAAGTAGCTCTCCGGCTCACGCACGTCCGCCACTGACATCATGTACGTGTAATGGTGTGCCATGTATTCATTATACCCGTATCCCTTTATGGGGTTCTTGAGGCGAGTAGATCGGCGTAATTCGTGATTACCCGATTTCACGACCTTTTCGGCTGCTATCGACCTCTTCCATGGAGGTTCCTTTTGCTACTAACCGGGCCTTGTATTAGTTGACTAAGCCGTTGGTGTTGTACTTGACCTTCTACACCCACCTACATCTGATCAGCTTCACTCCCTTCGGTGCGTCAACCAAGTCTCAAGTTTCATTCGCCGCGAATGCGCGCATCTCTTCTTCCATTGCGGCACGCCAATTTGCGTCTTTCGCCAGAAGTAGCTCTCCGGCTCATGCACATCCGCCACTCGCGTCATGTACACGTAATGGTGCGCCATGTACTCATTATACCCGTATCTCTTTACGAGGTTCTTGAGGCGGGTAGATCAGTGTAATTCGTGATTACCTGATTTCACAACCTTTTTGGCTACCATCGATCTCTTCCATGGAGGTTCCTTTTTAGTTTGCCCGTAGTCAGACTCGCTTCGACCTGACTTGGCACTACCAAAGTCGTATTCCAACATTTTCTTCTTGCCCTTCTCTTGACGCGTAAACCGTCTCCTCGGTTCTTTACGCAGGGACATCACGATCGAGTTTCCACTACTCGCCGTCTCTTCAATAGGTTGGTAATTTCGGCTCCACAATGGCAAGAAACTCTTTGTCTTGAATCTCATAGTTGATTTCTGCAACTTCGAATTTCCGTGAATAAAAAGACACATGGTGCAGTTGGCCAGCATTGCTAATCTAGGATAATACGCTTCCTAGTGTGAAGTCTGATGCATCACCTTCCAGTATAAAGCATTTCAATGGATCAACCTGCATCAAAATTGGTGCGGATGTAAATGCTTGCTTTAATCCTTCAAATGCAGAGTTTGCATTTATACTCCACACAAATGGTCGATTCTTCTGTGTCAATTGAGTGAGGGGCAATAAGATCTTTGAATAATCTTTGATGAACTTGCGATAAAAGTTTGCGAACCCTAAAAAACATTGTACATCTCGCACAAACTGTGGTGTCTGCCAATCCAAAACTGTTTGAACCTTTGCTGGATCCATAGAGATGCCATGTGAAGAGACTATGTACCCCAAAAATTCCACTTGACGTTGGTCGAAACTGCACTTCTCCAATTTTGCATAGAGACCATATTCACGCAACAGTTGTAAAGCTTGTCGAGCGTGTATATCATGATCCTCTTGAGTTTTTGAGTAGATCAAGATATCATCCAGGTAAATTATGATAAAAATATCGAGGAAATTTCGAAAAATGTCTTTCGCCATATGTTGGAAAACTACTGGTGCATTCGTGAGACCAAATGGCATCACTGTATACTCAAGAGAGTACGGAAATATCGTAGAATGTTCTGGAATACTCTAGAATGTTCTAGAATACTCTAAATATCTTGTAATAACTAATAATACATTTATCATAACTATACATCATATATGTTAGTATAATGGTTAAAGGTCTAACATATAGACCAAGACGTTTTGGGCTCGAATCCTTGTAAGGCCAAAATGTATGTCGTCATGACAGGTACATGACAACGTTCAGTGACTCGTGATAGCTAAAAAGCAAAGGAAATATGAAAATACGCTGCGATGACAAGTACAACAACTTGTACCCCTTGAACATGATCAGTTCGGAGGGCACAATCAATGTAGCTGAAGTGTCGGATGCTACATTATGGCATGGCTGACTCGGTCATATATCTCAACACGGATTGGACCAACTAACACTATCGGCTACATTCCGAAACTCCAAGTGAAGACAAACTTTTGCGAGCATTGTCGTTACGAGAAACAAACCCGAAGTCCACACACTCTCCATTACGAGACGGTACAACAACTCCTAAAACTTGTACACAACCGATATATGGGGATCGATGCCCAAAACATCACTAGGAGGCTCCCGATACTTCATCACATTCATTGATGATTGCACTCGGATGGTTTCGGCTTACTCGATCAAGTCCAAAGATGAAGTGCTAGAAACTTTCTCTCGGTGGCTATCCAAAGTCCAAAACAGATCCGGCCACAAGGTGAAAACACAAAGGTTAGACAATGGGGGAGAATAGAGATCCAGAGCCTTCAAAACATACTTGTCTAAAAAGAGGATTCGTCATCAAAAAAAAATCCCTACACACCGATGTAGAACAATGTAGCTGAATGGATAAACCGGACCATCCAAGAGAGGGTGACGACAATGCTTCAGCAAGTCAGACTAAAGCTGAAGTTATGGGCTGAGGCATTGCAGACGACATCATACCTGATCAATCGAGTTGGAGGTGCTAGAGGAACTATGATCAGGGAAACATTTGAGCTATGATCTGCTTCGTATATTCGGATGTGAAGCCTATGCCTTCATTTCCAGAGGAGAAAAGGACCAAGTTGGTGCCCCATTCGACATAGTGCATCTTTCTCGGTTATGGAACCGATGGGGAATTCAGATAGAGGCTATGGGATCCGGAGAACTTTAAATTTATCCAGAGCAGTGATGTTGTCTTTAATGAAGACTTACAAAGTGCATCTTTCTCGGTTATGGAACAAATGGGTAATCTGGATACAAGCTATGGGATCTAGAGAACGGTAAACTAATCCGGAGCAGTGATGTTGTCTTCAATGAAGACTTAGCTCTCTCTAGCCGGTTCTAGCCAAAAATTGGCAAAAGAGTCACATTTGATCTTTTCGGAAAAGAATCGGATGATGATAAGCCGATCATTCAATTAGTGTTTATGGGTGGGGGGTAGAGCCAAGAACAGCTCCACCCCCCTCCCAAGGGGGTTACGTGTGAGGGAGAGAGAGAGATAAACACAAATTGGAGGGAAAACTTCTTCTCTTCCATGCCCAATGGGTGGGGTTTATATATGTACAAGAGATAACCATTACCAATAAAGAACGAGACAAGTAGGGTGTAACATCAATTACCCATTCGCTCATCTTTGTACAAATGCACATAAATGTGCATGTGTTCATACACATACTCATCCTCACACTCACATTCATATACATTACACATACACAACAACCACTCTATCGTCTTTCACCCTTACATAACAACAGAGTTTTATAAACTGGGCCTTGTTCCACGACCCCTCTGGTCCAACGCTTCTCGACCCCTCCGGTTCTGCGCTCCTCGACCCATACAATCGGTACATTTGCTCTTCAGGACTTTCTCAGCTTCCTCTCTGTTGCGACATTGGTGCCCGTTGACCCGTTGGTTCCTCTGTATCGGCATCGGCTTCGAAGGCCTCCTTGTCCACTTGGCCTTCATGCGATTCGGCTCATCCGAATCATACCACTCGACTGAATCAGCTATCTCCAATTCACCTTTCTTCAGGCCTTTGACCACATTTGCCCATGTTCTGGTCTTAGCTTTCTTCCGGTTGGATCTATCCTTCTTGACTTTGCCGCCTTTGCCACATGCTCTGGCTCTACTAGATGTTTCGACTTCCTCACTCGATTTGGACGAAGGTGACGCCTACCACATAGGCAAGGCCGGGTTGGGTCGCCACCATTGCGTACATAAGGCATCCTATAACCGATCCATAGGGTATTCAACTCCTGAGCTTTACCTTCTCTTCTATGGATGGAGAGTCTTTGTCCGATAGTCGATGCGACGCTGGAAGTGGTATCGGAGTTGGGTTCACATTCTCCATATTGAAGTGCCTCAGTACCTTTGGATGCAATTAGATTGAGAGAACTGGAGGAGATTTTCAATCTGATTTCACTCTATCCTCATGCCCAACATATGTCAGGCTTGTTTGGGTTCCTTTATTGCAAATTTTTCATGAAGGCTCTACTTCAACTTTCCGATCTCTGCACTATAGCTGTCGGTGATGAGCATGTCATTGATGTAAAGGATCATACAGATCCGAGACTCGTCGACTAGTTGCTAGATGTACATGCGTGGGTCGGAGTCTAACCGGCTATATCCAAGTTGCCGAATGTGGGTATCAAATTTATGATACCACATTCTCAGCGCTTGTTTCAAGTTGTATAGGCTTTTTTTTAGCTAGCATGCGAGGTGACCTTGCTCCCCCGTCGCCGTAAAGCTTGCCAATTGGGACATGTATATGTCCTCTTCTAGATCTCCATGGAGGAATGGTGTCTTCACGTCCATCTCCTCAAGCTCTTCATCCTTTGTTGGCAGAACTCTGAGTAGGAGCCGAAGGGTCGTCATCTTGACTACTACAGAGAAAATCTCGTCGTAATCAACACCATGTTCTTGCTTGAATCCCTTGGCGACGAGCTGAGCTTTGTTCTTGGTTCTGTCTGAACCATACATATTTGTATACTCATTGTAGTCGAGCCGAGTGACGAGGTTCTTCTCTCTAGATGAGCGTCAAAGTTTTTCACTTGCCAATGTGACCGCCTGATTTACTCAAGGTGTCTGCATGATGGGTACACCAAACTCGCTGTCTAGTGGAGGGAACCAACACATCTGAATCAGTGTCGTCGGAGTGGTCAACTTTGTATTCGGGCATCTTACCTTTTCCTTTGTCCAATTTTGGACTTGGCCGTGTTGTTCTTTGGTTGCATTAAGGATCATGTTGTCCACTGAGCTCGGTAGATCTTGGACTCTCCTTTGGTAGAGGACTTGGCCAAATATCGTCATCCGAGTTGACGTTCAACTCGTCCTCAGTCGGGTTGGATGAAGCCGAATTGGGTTCATACTATGACGCCGATTCGTTGAAAACTGCATCCTGACTTATCCGAACTGCTCGGGTCGAAGGGTTGAAGCACTTGTATCCCTTTTTCTCAGACGAGTATCCTACGAGGATACATTTCTCTGACTTCGTGTCGAGGTTTGGCTGATTTTTGTTCGGGATGTGTACATCCGCAATGCTTTCGAACACTTTGAGGTGCGACAAGATCGGCTTCCTTCCAACAAGGAGTTCGTATGGAGTTAGCTCACGCACTCCATTAGTGGTGCATTGGTTCATGAGATAGACGGTTGTGGATGCTGCTTCAGCCCAATAGAAATTCGGCATGTGCTTCTCATGTATCATGGCATGTATTACCTCGAGTATGTGCCGATTCTTTCTTTTGGGTACTCCATTTTGTTGGGGTGTGTGTCACCATGAGAATTCTATCTGGATGCCTTCACCTTGGTGGTAGGAGATGAATTCCTCGGAGAACCACTCCTTGCCTCCATCCGATCATAGGTATCGAATGTGCCGACCGGTTTCTTTTCGACTTGGCTCTTGAGATTTTGAAAGTGGGAGGGCACTTCACTCATCTTCTTCATCGGGAAGATCCACATGTAGCGGGAGTAATCGTTGATGAAGGTGACGTAGTAACGGCATCCACCGGTTGTCATCATTTGGGCCGGTCCTTATACATTTGAGTGGATAATGTCAAGGAGGCCTTTGCTTATGTAACTCTCCTTTGGAAATAGGAGTTGATGTTGTTTGCCGAGTTGTCATGCTTCACACACTTCTTCGACTCGTTTCGACTCAAAGGCTGGAAGTCCGATGACGACTCCCTTTGATTGCATAACTCGGAGTCGTTGGAGGTTGATATGGCCGATTCTCTTATGCCGCAACTCGATCTTCATCTCAGTTTTGAGACCTTTAGCATACATGGCCGATTTCACCTCGTTCGAATAGAGAATGAACATTCGACTGTCTCTTGGTCCTCTAACTATGAGTCTGCCATCTTTTTCTATAAAGCATCCTTCGTTATTCAAACCAACTTGCATGCCTTGCTCCATGATTTGGCTGACCGAGACCAAATTCTTTATTATTTTAGGAACATGCAAGAAATTCTTGATGCAATTGTTTTGGCTGTCATTGCGGAATGGAACGTTGCCAATGTGCCGAATGGGATGTGTGGTGTCGTCTCCCATCTCCATGTAGCCGGGTCGATCTGACATTCTTAAGTCACAGTGTCGTGCCTTTCGGCACCGGATCGTTGCATGAGTCGAGTGGAGACCAATCCACCTTTTAGCGAATTTTTGGATCGTTGTGTGTTGATGATCCAAACTACTGTCATAAACTATCACCCAATCTCCTTCTTCAATCTTCCGTGGTCGTAGATGGTGTTACCGGCCGGCAAGGAGTCCAAAATACGGAGTGAAGGAATTAATTAAGTATGGTTGTAAATAAGCATAGTATGGACGGACGGACTGGAAACGGTATGCCGTTCCAGATCCGGACGGATCCCGAATAGGTGCGATAGGCACCGTTTTGTACTACGGGCCGGAAACCTATTTAAAGGCCCGGACCCCATTGTAATCGCGGCGGATAATTAATAGAGCGTATGGTGTTTATACTTCTGTGTTGATTTCCGTTCTATAATTACTGTTATATCTTACGCGTGTAATTAACAAAAGCGCTCTAATCGTGTAACTTACTTAAGTCGGTGTAATCGTTGAGTCATAATCCTATGCCGTAATCACCCTTTGGTGAAGTGTCTCCGTGACACCTTGTGTTAAGCCTTGTCCGGTCAGAGAATAACACAGTTTTGGCGACCACAATTCCTGCTTTCTCGCAGCGAACGACGGTTTAATGGATGACTAGACCAACGCACGACCTGGTTACAGACCGAGCACGACGCCTCGCCGAACGGCAAAGACGGCGTGAGACTTTCCAGCAAGCAGCGCACGAAATTCGCTTGGATCGTTCGTTCTCCAACGAGATCCAGAGAGTCGCGGAGAAATCTCTTCGGTTACAGCAAACTCGCGACCAGGACGACGGAAGCGGTCTAAGTAGTCTCCGGGAAACCGAACACCTCCTCGAGGCGCTGGCAAGCGGAGAAAACGAGGCAGAAGCCTTTTCAGCCTACGAATCGGATTCCGAACGGGGATACAGTGTGCACACGAACTACCGGAGCAGCAACGATACCCCCGGCGGCCCGGAGGACGACGGGTCGGATACCGTGCCGACTCCAGAACCGGAACCGTTCGACCAGGGCTATCCGGAACCGCAAACGGAAGCCGTCAACCCACCAACACCGGAAGTGGAAGAAGCAAAGCCACCGACACCAACGAAAGAGCCGGTGAAGGAACCGGAAAAAGAACCGGAAGTGGAACAGGAGAGAAAACCGGAAAGATATCGACAAACGCCACTAAACCGCGGCCTAATACTGGACGACGACATGCCGTTCCAATACTCAAAGTATCGTGATGATCCGGACGCGGAAGCGCATGTTCATGCCTTCGAGCAGACATGGGAAGCAAATCACGCGTCCCAGCGATTGACACCGGAGGAAGAAGAACGCTCGAAGATAGCGGAATTCGGGGTCACGTTGGAAGGACCAGCGGCACGATGGCGGCGGACGCAGGACCCGGCAACCATCACAACCTTTGCAGAATTAAAAGCAAAATTCTTGCATTTTTTCCACAAGGAGGTCGACCAGACGACGATGGTGGGCCTGTTTTATACGATCCGACAGGAGGCAGGGGAAAGCATTCCCCAATTCGTCATCCGTTTCCAACGAATACATAGCCAGCTTACCCGTGCACCCCCGGAGGAGGAATTACGGACGATATTTTTAAACGCACTCCGGGAACCGTTACGCACGGTGTGTACGGTGATCGACTTTCGAGGAAGCACCATTGACCAGGTCATTGACCGGGTCAGAGAAATGGAAAAGTCAAGCTCATGGCTTACACTGGGAGCATTGCAACGGGCGTTACCCACAAATGAAGATCTCCGGTTCCGGCAGGCAATTCAATGCACAATCTGCTTGAATGCCGGACACTCGGCAGTGGAGTGCACCATGCGAACCCAGTGTGTGATTTGTCAATCCAAGAGTCATACAATGGACCGGTGCGAGTATAACCTGCTAAACCGACAAGCACCACCCGTTCGACGGATCGAGCCAAGAAGCAGCCGAGACGAAGATGAAGATCGTTGGCAAAGAATGAACCGGTACCGACCGGCACAGGATGTCCGGTACGGAGACAGACAAGAGAATGATGGCCGGTATGGGGATCGGCATGATAACTACGACCGGTATGAGCGATCGGACCGTTATCGGGAGTCCAACAGACGACACGAGCAATACGACAGAGACCATTCCCCTGGTTACCGAAGGCACCAGGAGGACTACGGCCGATTTTACGATCCACCACGACAGGACTACCGAAATAAAAATAAGAATAATAAGAAATGTAATTTCAAGAAAGGTGGTCACACTAGGGACCCGGAACATGGAACCCCAAGGAGCCAACCGGCACAGAACGCACCACTCACTACGGGACCGACTCCGGCTACCAGCAATGTTGAATCCAGCAATACCCGTAAAGAGTACTGCTACTACTGCAGGCAGGAAGGCCACTACAGTAACCAGTGCCCGGCAAAGAGCTACGATAAACGACCAGCAGTTAATATGGTGGTTCCGGAAGTGGCGGATGTACAGCAAGTAACCACACGGTTGAAAGGCATGGCCAAAGAGTGGGAAACACAAGAGGCCATACGAAAACAGGCGACGGAATGGGTGAAGGAAGCCAATGAAAGGAACGTCGCGGACGCGGAACGGCAAAAGGCGAATACCATAGGGAGTGCCGGCGGTAGCCACGCAGAAAACGAGACATGGCAAGTACTGCAAGAATGTCAGATCACGTTGTCATTAGGAAGACTCTTGCAGCTCGTGCTGCAATTTACGGAAGGACTAAAAACGGTCATGACAGACGGTATAGCCCCACCGGCACCAGTCCTCTGCTCGAATCCGGAGGAGGGACCGACGGTGGTGGACACTAGTAGTCCGGTGATTACAGCTATTGTCAAAGGGCACGAACTTCCCGGCACAGTAATCGATGGAGGTTCCGGGGTGAACGTAATAAGCCTCCGCACGTGTGATGCCTTGGGTATACATGAATGGGAGCCATGTCCGTTCTGGCTACGGATGGCGGATACGAGCTCTATACGGCCGACGGGCTTAATACGGAAATTGGAAGTCACCATAGGAGGTCACACATTTCACATCTCGGCTGTAGTGCTGCAGCTAAAGGCGCAAGGCAGACCAATGGTTGAAAACAGCATACATCAAGCAAAATTGGCGGAAAAATATGATTACCTTCCGACGCGGAAAAGCCAAGGTCCAGGTACCGACACAACCACGGATGAGCAACGGTAAGGAATGCACACCGCTGTATGCGGAATGCGTGAACATGCTTGAAGGGTTGGCAGACGACGAAGAAGCCCAGTACTTGGAGGAACACCCGAAGATCGTACCACTTTTCGAGATTGACGTGGCTGAAGCCGTAGCGCCATACTTGCCGCAGCGGGACGAAACCGAAGCCGAACCAGACAAAGATTCGATTCGAGAATTACGGCAAGCACAGGAAGCGTTGGAACGGGAAATGGTCGTTTCCCAACGGGTAAAAACATCCTAGCTCGACGAAGTGAACCTAGGAAGCAAGGACGAATCAAAGCCGGTACACATCGCCAAAGAAATGAAGCCGGAAGATAAAGCGGCAATGATCAAACTTCTCACGGAGTTTCGCGACGTATTCGCCTGGTCATACGAAGACATGCGAGGGCTGGACCCTCAATTATATCAGCATCAGATCCACTTAGGCAAGGACGTGAAACCAGTGGCGCAAAGACGTTACCGAATGAACCCCAACTACGCCGCCAAAGTGAAGGAGGAAATCGACAAACTCCTAAGAGTGGGCTTCATCCGGCCGGTAAAGAAAGCGACGTGGCTGAGCCCCATCGTCGTCGTCCCAAAGAAGAACGGTAAAATCCGCGTGTGTGTAGATTACAGGAAACTAAATGCAGCCACAATTACGGATGCATTCCCTCTTCCGTTCACGGATGGAGTACTGGATGCCGTCGCCGGCCATGAAGTTTATAGCTTTTTAGACGGGTTCAGCGGATACAATCAAATCCGGATGCACCCTGACGACCAGGAGAAGACAGCGTTCGTCACCGAATGGGGGGTGTTTGTGGCCGTAGTAATGATGTTCGGACTAAAAACGGCACCAGCAACTTTCCAGCGAATCATCATGGAGATCTTCGGCGAATACATTCCAGCCTTCATGCAGGTTTTCCTGGATGACTTTGCAGTCTATAGCCGGGAAAAAGACCATTTGCAGCTGTTACGGGCATGACCATATAATATCCCGTGGTGAGAATTGTCGTAGTATTCTATACACGTGGATAAGTGTGAGGGTTAAACAAAGAGTCTAAAGAAGGGGAGGATTACTTTTAATCCTCGGGATTGAGACAACCCATGAGGCCAAGTGTGAACATGGCTGGGGGCCTTGAGAATTACTATAAATAAGAGGCCTAGCTACCCTCATTTGGGGCATGCATTGACTACGTCGAGACTCTGTCCGTGAGTGGAACGACTCTTGTAGCAAGCGCGCTATCGTCCAGGTACGACTCGACGCCAAGGCGGTGGTATGGGACGCCGATCGAGGCTCGAGTCCGTCTCGATCCCTTCGCTCGGGGGTGGTCGGGTGGATCGGCACCCTTCTTTCTCTCTTTTCTCTCTATTCTTTCTAGATCTATCATTGATATATCCTTATTTTATGCTTACTTTAGTACCTAATCTCTAATATTTGGTATCAGAGCCTATGTACTAACGTTTCTTTTGGTTTTCTTTTTGTCTTCGCGTGGGATGGCGATTGATCGTTGTGCGGTCGCCTTCATGCAGACAAGGATTAGCGAAAGAACTTCGGTAAATTTTCCTTAATTTTTTAGCAAATTATTTTTCTCCCTTCTATACATGTGTATACTTAATATGTAGTTTTTTTTTCATATATTCAATGATGTTGACGTGGTATTTAATTGGTTATCTTAAACGTTTACATATGTCCACGAGGTCAATACCTCGTTTGACATATAAATCATATGTGATGAGTGTCGTATGCGTACGAGGTTACTACCTCAATTGCGTATTACGTTCACGAACATATGTTACGTTCGCGTACGAGGTCAATACCTCGATTCGTTCGAAATGATATGCGTTGGGTTTAGTATGCGTAAGAGGTCAATACCTCAATTGCGAATTACGCTTAACCTTATTTTCGGATGTTTCGTGTGCGTAGAGGTATATGCCTCGATTACGTATCCCGAATACATCATTGTTGGCTATATAAAAAAAACGATTCATTTAGTATACGCATATGTGGTCACTTATATACGTCTCTGATCGTATATATGTGATATATTGACATATGTGTATATTTTAGATTACGTGATTCATATCAAATGTTTTCCTAATTGGGGAGAGGATTTTGGTGGCCGTCCTCACATTTTTGTGAGAATGGCGTTGTCACCATCCCTTTTATCAACAATTTTTATTGTTGAAATTCCCGTTGGTCACTTTGATATTTCGTTACGTAACGAACCTCGTATAGCCAAAATGATGTTGAATACGTCGGGCTTGATCCACATCAAGTAGGGTCGCTCTAATGACGCACGTATCCAACATCTCCCCTCGTTACATGGATACGATGCCACCATGAGCTCGTTCTTACGAGTGGCATTCGTAATGACGTGACCATGTGATGGGCCACATGAGCCTACGAAGACAGAAGGGCTCATTCGGCTTGACCATTAGGTTACACTTTGGCATATGCCATTGTACTTACGAGGCTTGAGGGTAGGTAGCGTACAACCATAGTGGGTAATAAATGAGGGAGAAATAAGGCCACTTGACCTATATGTTTCTTTTAAAAAAAACATATAGGGGCAAATGCCTCGCATATCTCGAATACGCCTCAAACATTAAACATTCAAGACGCGCAATCTACTTGGTTGGCTCAAGTGTTTAATGTATTTGTCCTCGAGGTCTCGAGTTCAAATATGACCAACACCATACAACATCGTTGATACATATGACTATAATACATGTTTAGACTTTAGGTCTAAGCGCACTTCGGGGTCCTCGTAATAGGACTTAAAGAGCCGAAACCACATATGTGGGCACAGAAACATAGTTATTGTTAACATTTTTTTCGTGTATAAACTATTCATGACGCGAACATACATGGTTGAGCCTCGGGGAGCCGCCATGAAAAAAATCGATATAGAGATCAGGGAAAGGCATTCATTTGTCACCCCCATGGTTTTTAAAACACCTCTGTGTTACCATAGTAACCTGATCTTGAACCTCATCTCATACGTCTAGAGGGGTATTGACGTGAGATCATGATATCGATTAATGTTTGCCCATGATATGTTTACACCACGACAAGATGTTATGACTATTTGTCTGACCTTATCTTATTTCTTTGCCAGAAATAATCATTCAATGGCTCAGAATAACGACCCGATGCCCTCCGCTCAAGCGGAAAGACCTCAAGGAAATCCTCCTGGGACAATGTCCATTGAGGCGTATATTTTACAAGTACAACATTTCCTTAGTTCAACCGCGCAGCAGTTGACCGAATTTCGGCAATCTCAAAGTGCTCTCGAGGCACGAGTCATTAGTCTCCAAAATGAGATTAATAGACCTGATGAGCGTCAGGGTGAACCATCATTTGTCGTAAAGCCATTTACGGGAGATAAAAAGGAAAGAACCGAAGAAGCAATCTGCACGTGGCTGGGCCGATGGGAGTCTCATTTTGAGCTCTATCCCACGCCAGATAGTACAAAGATTGCATATGTCGGCCGAGAACTAGGGGGTAAGGCCGCCGCTTGGTGGCGTGGGCTCCGAACTTTGGGGAGATTGCCCGAGACCTGGACAGACTTTGTCACAGTTTTCAAGGGTCAATTTCTACAACCTCCCTCTCGAACCGAGGCAGCACAAGCTTTAATGAACCTCTCTAGCAGGAAGTTTTCCTCGCTAGAAGACTATGTCCACCATGCTAGAACCCAAATCCAAAAATCGGGTCTAGAAGGGGACAATTGGTTAATAGCTTGTTTTGTCAATGGCATCCCCAATTCGGACTATCACTGGATAGTGCATGATAAGGATCCAAAATCCTTCGAAGAGGCCGTTGAGATAGTTCTTCGCTATCAACGCACTTCGAAGAAGGACCATAACAAACCCAACGAAGCGCCCGGGACTAAGCAATCGCAATTCGTTGGGAAACGCAAGACACCCAACGAATTCATGGATCGCGATTATAAGCGACAACATCCTTTTTGCGTATTCTGCAAAAAGAAGGGTCATACAAAAGAGCAATGTCGTAAGCTCCAACGAAAAGAGCATGACGCCAAACCTAAAGCTACAGACCATAAAGGTCAGATTCCTAATGTCCTTCAGGTCTATACACATCATTTGAGTAATTGTCAATGTTCTTTCCCTCATTATGTATTGGGTCCCAATGATTTACTACGTGCAAACGGGTATATCAATGGATCTCCCGTACAATTTTTATTTGATTCAGGAAGCTCACACAATTTTGTGAATGATCGTTTGGTACAGATATGGGGAATCCAACCCACCGTAAGTGATCACACCTACACGGTGCACTTGGCTGATGGAAGAGTACAACACATCAACGGGGCGATTCATTCTTTAGGAATTTCTATTGATACCTATATAGAGGAAGTAGACTTCCATGTAATGAATCTTAGTACCACCGATGTAATACTGGGTTATCCCTGGTTTTATAATAAAAGCTCTTCTTTATTTATTGATTGGGTTCGCCATTCCATTTCTTTTGTACTCAACGATTGTACGCATTTTATTCAATGTGTAACAAAACAATCCCTCTCGATTGTTTCCTCGTGTCCATCAATATCCGAGTTGTCTTGTTCTACATTATTTTATTGTGTACTTGATCCGGACATTCACGTTTACAATATCGAGAATGTCTCGGGTCAATTAACATATTTTGAACAAAAACAACTTGATGAAATCGTAAACGATTTCCGTGATGTTTTTCCGAGTGAACTACCCGATGGTTTACCTCCTAAACGTAATATAGACCATCGTATAGATATTGTACCTGGCATTGCACCCATTAGTATACCTCCGTATCGCCTAAGTCGATCTGAAGAGGATGAGGTAGCTAAGCAACTTAAGGACTATTTACGAATGGGTTATATACGTTATAGTAAATCTCCATGGGGTGCACCAGTTCTCTTGGTTAAAAAGAAAGAGGGCACATGGTGTATGTGTATTAATTACCGACGCTTGAATAAAGTGACGATCAAGAATTCGTACCCATTGCCCCGGGCTGACGATCTAATTGACCGTCTCCAGGGAGCTCGGTATTTTACGAAACTTGATCTCCGTACTGGCTACCATCAAATACGAATAAGTGAGGACGATGTTCCTAAAACAGCATTTCGTACGCGCTACGGCCATTATGAGTTTTTGGTTATGCCTTTTGGTTTGACCAATGCTCCGGCTACATTTCAACAAGAAATGAATGACATTTTCCGAGAACAACTTGGAAAATTTGTCGTTATCTTCTTAGATGATATTTTAGTTTATAGCCGTACATTACAAGAACATGCTAGACATGTCCGCTTTGTTTTACAAATATTGCGTGGCAAACAATTTTACGCGAAGATCTCAAAATGTGAGTTCTTCAAGAAATCAATTACTTATCTTGGACATCTCATAACCGAACGAGGAGTTGAAATTGATCCTTCTCGCATCGAGAAAATCAAGCTTTGGCCCACTCTTCGGAATATTCGAGAAGTTCGATCATTCCTTGGTATTGTCGGATTTTTGCGAAAATCTCTTCGTAATTACTCACAATTGACGACGCCGTTTACTGATCTTCTAAAAGGTCAAACGCGTAAGTCTACAAAACCTATTGTGTGGAATGCTACACTAGACCTCGCCTTTAAGGAACTCAAGGACTTGGTATGCAAGGCTCCTTCACTTCTTTTACCCGATCCTTCAAAACCTTTTGAGGTTGAAACCGACGCAAGCGATTATGCTATAGGTGCTGTCTTGTATCAAGATGGTAAACCAATAGCATTTGAGAGTAAGAAACTTGATTCTGCTCAATGTCGGTATACCGTTCAAGAAAAGGAATTATTTGCGGTTATACATGCGCTCAAAACATGGCGCCATTATCTTTATGGAAATCGCTTTGTGGTAACTACGGATCACGAGTCCTTGAAATATTTTTGTGACCAACAAGACCTGAAAGGTCGTAAGGCACGATGGGCTGATCTCATCCAGGACTTTGATTTTTCCATACGATATCGTAAAGGTTCCATGAATACTGTCGCTGATGCACTAAGTCGCATCCGTGAAGTTAACATGCTTAGCTTCACTGAAATAACATCAGATCTTTATGATCACCTTCGAGGAAAGTATCCTGATGACAATTATTTTGCAAAATACTGGGCAAGAGTCGAGTCTGGAACAGACACCACCACACCCTCGAAGGAATACTTCCACATTGCTAACGGTCTGCTCTACCGTAATGGGAAGGTTTGTGTTCCAGATTTACCTGAGGTCAAAAAGAGAATTCTTTTTGAATGCCATGATGCACCCTCAGCAGGGCACCCTGGAATACATCGTACACTCGTTCTCATCTCCACTCAATTTTATTGGCCTAAGATGCGTCCTGACATACATAGCTATGTGACTAAATGTCACCAATGTCAGGTTAACAAAGCCGAGCGACTTAAAGCCGCAGGACTTTTACATCCCTTGGACATTCCCAATAATAAGTGGGAAAGTATATCCATGGATTTTATTGTTAGCCTTCCTCGCACCCAAAAAGGTCATGATGCCATATGGGTTGTGGTTGACAGACTAACTAAAATGGCCAGATTTATTGCTACTAAAACCACGGTAACAGCTCCTGAATTGGCTTACCAATTCGTTGATGAGTTATTTCGTTTTTACGGGTTACCGATGGATATCGTGAGTGACCGAGATCCGAAGTTTACTAGTGACTTCTGGACGCAAGTCTTTAAGAAGTTAGAAACTACGTTGAGCATGATCTCCACGGATCATCCTCAATCCGATGGACAGACAGAACGAGTAAATCAAATTATTGAGGACATGCTTCGAGCATACGTTGGTGCAAAACCAACAAAATGGGAACGTTACCTCCCAATTTTGGAGTTTCCTTATAACAGCTCCAAGCATACGTCGACGGGATATAGTCCTTTTATGTTGATGTATGGATTTCAGCCACGAGCCCCGATTGATGTTAATATACATCATGATGAGTTGCGAAGTATGCAAAACTTTCTTCGGGATATGCAAGATATGTTGCATATTGCACGGGATAATATAAAAACAGCTCAAGATAGAGCGCGTTTTTATGCCGATCATCATAGGCAACCTCGTGTATTCAGCCCTGGACAGAAGGTATTTTTACGTGTACCTCACAATTCTAAGACATTGTCTACGGGTAAGTGCGCTAAGTTAGCCCCACGGTTTTGTGGACCTTTTACAGTCCTCAAACGCATTGGATCATCAGCCTATCGTCTCGCTCTTCCCGATGGTGTTGGAATCCATCCAGTCTTTCATGTAAGTCGTCTAAAAGAACTTCTAGGTTCTGGCGACAATACAGTTACAACTGAAACTCTGGTTACTTCTGAAGATTTATCTTCTAAACCACATGTACCAGAAAGAATTCTCGATGTTAAAACAAAAAAATTACGTGCTAAGGAAATCCGAGAATTTAAAATAAAATGGATGGATAAATCAATCAAAGATGCCACATGGGAACGCGAAACGACTCTAAGAACTAACTTCCCTAACTTTCCATTGCAAGAGTGCAATGTTTTAAAGAGGGGGAGTATGTTACGGGCATGACCATATAATATCCCGTGGTGAGAATTGTCGTAGTATTCTATACACGTGGATAAGTGTGAGGGTTAAACAAAGAGTCTAAAGAAGGGGAGGATTACTTTTAATCCTCGGGATTGAGACAACCCATGAGGCCAAGTGTGAACATGGCTGGGGGCCTTGAGAATTACTATAAATAAGAGGCCTAGCTACCCTCATTTGGGGCATGCATTGACTACGTCGAGACTCTGTCCGTGAGTGGAACGACTCTTGTAGCAAGCGCGCTATCGTCCAGGTACGACTCGACGCCAAGGCGGTGGTATGGGACGCCGATCGAGGCTCGAGTCCGTCTCGATCCCTTCGCTCGGGGGTGGTCGGGTGGATCGGCACCCTTCTTTCTCTCTTTTCTCTCTATTCTTTCTAGATCTATCATTGATATATCCTTATTTTATGCTTACTTTAGTACCTAATCTCTAATAGCAGCACCTACGGTTATGCCTTGAAAAGTGTAGGTTATACCGGCTAAGCTTAAACCCAGCAAAATGCATCTTTGGGGTTTCAAGTGGAATCTTACTGGGACACATTGTAAGTAAGGAGGGCATTGCGGTCGACCCAGACAAAGTAAACGCGATACTAGGGGCACCGGCGCCGAAAACGGCCAAAGCACTAAGCCGATTCTTAGGACAGATCCGGTGGCACAGCCGGATGCTCCGTCACTTGGTTGACTTGGCTACACCATTACACACCGCGGTACATCGGACACCGTTCCAATGGACGGATACGGAGGATAAGGCATACAATGCCCTGAAGGTACTTTTGTCGCAAGCACCCGTCGTGCAGCCTCCGGATTGGAGCAAGGAATTTCATGTGTTCGTTGACGCTTCCGACATCGCTATCGGGAGCGCCTTAATGCAACTTACGGAGCCTAAATGGTACCGGCCGGTATATTACGCCAGCCGGAAGCTGTCCCAAGCGGAGAAGAACTATTCGACGATGGAACGGGAGGCCCTGGGCATGATCTACAGTGTAACAAAGTTTCGTCATTACCTATTGGGAAGGAAGTTCTCCTTTCATGTGGATCACTCGGCGCTCCTGTACTTAGTGTCCAAGGCGTCCCTGACCGGTAAGTTGGCCCGTTGGACCTTGCTGTTGCAGGAGTTCGAATTCGAGATCTTCCACCGGCCCGGTATCCAGCATGCCGTAGCAGACTACCTGAGCCGGTTAGAGTCCGGAGAATCAGGCGTCGGAGTATCGGATGAATTCCCGGACGCAGAGTTATTCCGTATCACCCCGGAAACGGCAACGGACGACACGGTGGCATCAGAAGATAGGTGGCTGACAAACATGCACCAGTTCCTAAGCACGGGCCTGCCACCGGAGGAAATGAACCGGGACGAGAGGAAACGACTGGCGGTGCAGAGCCGCAATTTCTGTCTGTTACGGGAAACTCTCTACCACAAGGGAGCAGATGGAATATGGAGACGGGCAGTCCGTAGTGACGAGAACGTCAAGTACGCTAAGGAATGTGACCTATGCCAACGAATGGGCCAGCCTACGGAGCAAGCACAGATGCCACACCAACCGGTACTTCCACTAGAGCCATTCCAAAAGTGGGGGTTGGATTTTGTCGGACCGTTCAAGCCACCGGCAATGAGAACGGGTAATCGTTATGTCATCGTGGCAACAGATTATTGCACTAAATGGGTGGAGGCTAAGGCCTTGAGAGACAACACCGCGTCATCCACAGCAAAATTCCTGTACGAGAACATTTGGTGCCGATATGGATGTCGGATTGAATTAATCAGCGACCAAGGAGGGCACTTCCTCGGCCAGGTAGTTGAAAGCTTAACAACGTTCTATGCCGTGGTCCATAAACGGAGCACACCGTACTACCCACAAGCAAACGGGTTAGCAGAGTCAACCAACAAAACGCTCCAGAACATTCTCCGCAAAATCGTCAATGAAAACCGGACGGACTGGGATACAAAGCTCCATAGCGCGCTATGGGCGTACCGAACGGCATACAAAACAAGTATCCGGACAACGCCGTTCCGGTTAGCGTTCGGCTTAGAGGCGGTCATGCCGGTGGAATTTCAGGTACCAAGCTTACGGATCCAACTACGGGAACGGCTGAATGAAAAGGAGTCGGAGGAAATGCGGCTAGCAGCACTATGCGAACTGGAGGAGCAACGGCTGGCCAGCATCCTACACATGGAACTGGAGCAACGACGACGGAAAGCGTTCGTTGACCGTCACCGGAAAGGTAATGAGAAGATGTTCGAAATCGGAAAGCCGGTGCTAGTATTCCAAACGAGGATGGGCAAGATGCCGGGTAAACTCCGGTTTAGATGGACAGGCCCGTATTGGCTGACACGGGAATACAACGGGTCCTATCAGTTAGGGACACTTGCCGGTGAAATGCTAGGCAAGTGGGTCAACGGATTTAGACTAAAGCCCTATAAAGGACCGATGCCAAGTAACCCGTTTATGCAGCCCACCGGCACTATACCGGGAACCTATCCGGGAACGGTACGGATGGAAGAAAAAGACGACGGGGAACCCGTAGCAGAGGCGAAGGAAGACACGGCAACCCGTAAGGAAAACGGTAAGGGTCCGAAGGGACCTACGGATGTGTAAGATCACATACCGTCATCAACAAGAGAAAAGAAAAAAAAATCATTAAAAATCGAGGTATGAACGGACGTGAAAGCAAGGAGCGAAAAGGTACGTAGTGGGCATTTAAGAGCCGCCACGTTACTTAATACTAAATTGGTACACGACGTGCGCATGCTCGGAAAAGGCGCCAAGACGCACAGAGAAAAAGCAGAACGCATGGAGACCTTTTCATTTCGCGAGCCAAGAAGCACAGAAGCACCAAGGCAGTGGAAGCTTAGCAAACGCGAACTTGCACTCAGAGAACCCCCACGTTCGGAACTCTCTCTCTCTCGCTCTCACTCTCATCACCACTCTACCTTGCCATCTTTCCTCGACCTCGAAGCAGACATGGACCCACAAACGCTGTCGGAAGCGGCCAGGAAATGGCTCAGGCAACACGGACTGGATGGGTTCCTGACCATCATGGAGGCACCACCGCACAAAGAAGCCGACTGGGTCATCAAGGAGCTCGACACAGAAGTCATCACCGAGGAAGCGATCCGTGCGCTAACAGGCCTTCCGGAGGGAGGTATTTTTCAGATCGATAACCCAACCTCGGAGCAACTCATCCGATATTTCGGTGAGTAATCTCTAGCCGGCAAAGGCTATCGAACGCAGGGCGGCGAAGATCCGCTATTCAGGGAGATAGCTCGAGTGCTCCATGAGTACGGCCACGTGTACCCCCGACCCCCTATCATGCCAAAAAATCGGGCAAGGATGATCATAGCCACCTATGAAGGGATCAAGGTGGATTGGCCGGTGTTGATTGCAGACGGTTTGTGCGCGGCAATCGACATGGTACGAGGAAAGGACGGCAAGGAGGGCCGGAAGCTGTGGCATGCCGTAGCTCAGTGGATAACATTTCTTGTGCTGCCGGTCGAGACCGTTCAGCCAAAGAAGCGGCCAAGATTATCGGAAGGAAGCACCTCGAAGCCCGCATCCAAACGACAGCAGCTGCTAGCGTCGAAGGCGACGAAAGGGAAGAAACGGCTCCCAGAACCGGAGGAGGTGTCACCGGTCCTACCCGTTAAGATAACCATACGGCGACCGGGACAGAAGGAACCGGAACCCTTGACGGCACATGCCGTTACCCAGGAAGAGGAAACGGAGGAGCCAGTAGAGCACCTCCAACGACGGTCAAGAAGTAGGACCGCCGGGACAGCGGGGGAGCGTTCGGACCCGCAAAAGGAAGAAACGCCCCCAACTCAACCTGAGCAAACCGCAAGGGAGGAACCGGAACCGGTGCGTATAGAACCGGCCTTGTCGCCTTCTATACAAGAAATCATTCCAACGGCTCCGGAGATGGCGAGAACCGGAACTCAACAGACGGCGAGCCCAGCCAGCACACACAGCGGCCAAGGAGTAGAACCAGAACGGCAGGTACAGGCACTCAGGCCAGACAATTCCACAGTGAACGAGCCGACCTGACCAGTACAGCAGCAAGGCACCAGTAGCATGTGGCTACGGTGGGTAGGCGAGCAGATCGCCGGAGCAGTCGAGTACATAGAGGCGGAGGAGAGAGCGCACCACGAATGGTTGCTCGTCACAACCGTAGATCTAGAGACGGCCCGGTCTAGAATCCGGAGCCTTGAACAAGACTTGGACAGGGTCACAAGGGAAATGGCTCAATTGGCTTTGACAACACAAGTCCAAGCACCGGTGACTCCGGGCAATGTACAGAATAAAGCGTCAGATCAACCTGTACATAGCAATCAGACCCCGGCAACGGAAACCGTTCCGGAGAGAAATGCGGCACAAGCCCAAGAGCTTGCGGACTTAAAGGATGAGCTAGCTGCCCAAGAAGCGTTGAGGAGCCACGAAAGAGAGTTGAAGACGGCAGTGGAGGCAGAACTTAAAAAGACTGTTGAGAATCTACGCCGGGCCGAGGAGAGCTTACGAAAAGGCCACCAAGCGTACGACCGGCTCAAGGAGGAGAGGGAGAAAATGCTGCAAGAGAAGGACAGGCTCCGGAGAAACGCCGAAACAGAAGTAGAGCGCCTGAAAGAGGAACTCCGGCAGCTAAAGGACCAGGAGGACCGGAACCATCGCCAGATCAACGGCAAGCTCAAACAAAAAATGGAGGAATTTGAGCACTTGCACCGGGAGTATAAACAGTTGCAAACGGAGCACAAGGAACGGACGGATGAGCTCCGGCAAGCAGTTGATCGGACCGCAACGGCATACGCTAATGAACAAGCGGAAACCAGAAGACGGTTGGAAGAGGCGGAGAAGGTTCGGACGGAGCTCCTCAGGCAACAGCAGGCGGAAAAAGAAAGAGCGGCGGAGGTACTGCAGAGGCTGCAAACAACATATCAAGGGCAGCTGACGCGCTACAGAGAGCAGGCGGAGGATACGGCTAATCTCATCAAGCAGTTGAAGGAGGAACGACAAGTTGTGGAAAGTAGAGCGCAAATGGGAGCAAGTCGCGTCCAGGATATCATGCGGGCCTGGTTGAACCAGACCAAGAGCTTGATTGACAACGGTTCCGTCAAATGGTGGACCAAGTGGGCCACGAACGCGGCGGAACTCCAATTGCTCCGGGCCGACGTAGAGAACCGGCGGAAGGAGGGAGATGATTGTTATATGCTGACTTCCGAAGACTTCACCGGCATAAGAGATGAGCTGGCCGAAGACTTTCAAGCCTTGGCAGAGGACCAACTAGGGCAAGTCCGGCAACTTGTAGCTCAGCTGGACGACGACAGGCTGGAGGCGCAGATCCAGTTTGAAAGCTACGAGAGGTCCCGGATCCGGGAAGAGAAAGAACGAGAACCGGTTACGGTCAACCTCAGTGATGAGGAACCGTTACTTGACGGAGACCGGACCGGAAGCAGTCAAACGGGGATGCCGGAGTCAGAGAAACAAACGGAGCAGCCGCCTATAGAGCAGCCGGAGCAGTCTCAGTCCCAACCGCAACCACAGCAGCAGCAGCAAGCACAGCCGCAACAACCACAACCGGAAGAACAATTGGAAACTCTGGAACAAAGTATTTTGGACAATTTGGGTGAACAATGAAGGGGCCGAGAAGGGTTCGACGTACAAGGTACTGTCCCACGGGCGTGCCATGTGTTACCGGCCGGCAAGGAGTCCAAAATACGGAGTGAAGGAATTAATTAAGTATGGTTGTAAATAAGCATAGTATGGACGGACGGACTGGAAACGGTATGCCGTTCCAGATCCGGACGGATCCCGAATAGGTGCGATAGGCACCGTTTTGTACTACGGGCCGGAAACCTATTTAAAGGCCCGGACCCCATTGTAATCGCAGCGGATAATTAATAGAGCGTATGGTGTTTATACTTCTGTGTTGATTTCCGTTCTGTAATTACTGTTATATCTTACGCGTGTAATTAACAAAAGCGCTCTAATCGTGTAACTTACTTAAGTCGGTGTAATCGTTGAGTCATAATCCTATGCCGTAATCACCCTTTGGTGAAGTGTCTCCGTGACACCTTGTGTTAGGCCTTGTCCGGTCAGAGAATAACAGATGGTGCTTTGTGTCGAATCGACTTTTGTTCTGGAACCACACTTCTTGTTGTTGTATTTCTTCCATTCTGTCTTCCGGTCTTCTCTCTAATTGTCGTATCCGAACCTCTAGTAACTTTCTTCCTGGCTCATCTCTTCCTTCCATGGAAGCACTGTCCATGTCGCAATTGCGGTTTCCGCCGGCATTACCAGTGCTTGGCCGATCATAAATACTGTTGGCATATAACCGGTCACAAAACTATGTGTTGTGCAATCTGCCCATAGTGCATACGGAAGGATCTATGGCCAATTCTTCACCCTTTTGTCACATGCTTTTGCAAGTGTTTTAACTATTGGAATATGTCCTCATTCGATCTTCCCATTGGCTTCTGGATTGTAGGTTGTGGTTAGTGTCAACTTATCAGAGTCAAGTTCTCCCCGATCCGCAATCACTTGTCCTACGCACCCGTACCTACAGAACACTTCTTCCGAAAGAAATTGACAGACTGCAGAACATGTTTTCTTCCGTAGCGCCCGACCTTCTACTTCGTTCGTCAGATCTTTCTGAGTTAATACCAAGTACTTCTTCTATCTGATCCCGGTTTCATCTCGTTGTCGAAGTCCGTAGTAGATTTGGCATTTCTCGCAGCTTCCTGTGAATTTAGCTACATCGTTGCACATATTCTTCCACCAATACTTTTGCTTGATCTTCGCAAAGGTTTCCCATGTTCCCAGCCCAATTGGATTCATGAAATTCGGATATTATTCGATTTCATTGCTCTTTTGTTCCAACTACTCGTAGTGGTATGCCATCAGCTCTTTCAGCCAAGAAGAACATTCGGACTTGCCGCTTCTTACTTCGGATCTCGGTTCTCTTTTCCATATTGTCTGATGATTCCTCGATTTCTTGTAGCACCTTCCCGATCATCAGGCTTTCTCCCTTGTATTCGGCTTCTGGAAATTCTCGGATTACGTTCACCCGGCATATGGGGTATGAAGTACAGTAGTTTTCGGAAACTTCTTCATTATCAGATTCGGCTATGTCATCTCCAAACTGTGCCCTTGACAGCATATCCGCTACCGCGTTGTCTTTTCCGGAGATGTGTTGTACCTCCGGATTAAGGGACTGGCCATATCCGGTATCGTGCAACACTGCATTATCCCGAGTATTAGAAGACAATCCATTTCGATCACTACTTTGGCTCCGATCAAGTAATCTCGATCTGATTTTATCGCCAACACGACTCCCCATAATTCTCTTTTAAATTGTGCATATTCGCGTTCCCTTTCATTGAGAACTTTTGCTCAGAATCGGATCGGATATCACGAACCATCCTTGTTAACTGGGTTGATGACACATCCAATCCCGGTTGGGCTTGTATCAACCGCCACTATAATCGGTCGGTCATAGTTTGGCTTCTTAAGTGCTTCTGCCATCCGTAGTGTTTTCTTGAGCTTCTTCATGGCGTTGGTATGTTTCGGCCTCCATTCGAACTTCTTACCCTTTCGCAACAAGTGTTAGAGTGGGTCTGCAATCTGTGCATAGTGCGGAATCCATATGTGATCAAATGCACATGAACCAAGAAATCTACGGACTTCGGATTGTGACTCGCATATTTCTTTGATAGCTTGAATTGCATCGATCTTGACTGGTGGCAGTCGTCAGCCGTAGGGCCCAAATAGATGTCCAATTACCAATATCTCTGCTTGTCCGAATGCCGATTTCTCTCCGGTGAGTGTTAGGTGCACATCTTCTAACTTCCGTAGCAATTTCTCGCAGCCGCGAATATGGTCAACTACGAACTTTCGGCATCCTCGATCATCCATAGACTCATCTTTTTCTTCCACCGCACATCCTTTCATCGGAGTGTCGTCTAGGAATGGCACCTTGATCATTGCATTCATCATATGTGTGTTTGTCGCTTCTTGTGGTGGCGTGCACATCCGAACTAATCCTATCAGTGTTCACATTGTAGTGATATCTCAGCTCTCCACGGCTAGTTGGAATTGGTCATACCTAGAGTATAGGTCTCCGATGGAGTATATCGTGCGTCCGACAAACGCTTCTGTAAATTCGTCCACTATCGGATCGACTCCGGAGTTCCGGATCGTGACCTTGTTCACCAGTTGCAAATCTTGAATGACTCGAGTGACCGATTCTTCTTAGGAACCATAAACCATCGATTTGAGTAGGGAGCGTTTGATGGCTCTAGAATCCTCATTGCCACCTTCTCCTTAAGCAAGTCAATGATTTTCGGAATATCTGCCCGTGGAACCGGAATCGGCTTCAGGTTCCACGACACATGATCAATCGAGAAGATCACCATCAATTCTACTATCTTCGGATCAACACATCCTATCTCTCTTGATGTGAATGCGAATGCTTTTCCTTGTTGCTCCAACATCTCACGAAATCGTTCTATAAGAGGAACCCACCTCCACCAATCCAAAGTTTCTTCCGGGTCTCATTCGTAAAGGCATGTCTGATATCCACGGACTTCCGAAGTGTCGGATGTCGCGAGACTTCTTTCCTCTTTTGTTCGCTATTAGCGGGTAGCGGTCCCGCAGATGGTTTCAACTTCTTTTCCATGGTCTTATATTTTGCACATACCATTGCTTCTTCTTTGTGGAGCGCATCTGGCCCCATTTTCACAATGATCTCGTGCATCTTGACCGATTCCACCGGGACTACCCAGTCTCCCTGGCTATTCTCTTGTGCAAGCTCTTCAAGCCATTGTAGCGTGATCCCATAGAACACTTCTTCAACTACTCCCATGATTTCTTCATCTTCTTTTATGATTGATGCAGACCGTAACTAATCTTGCACCTTTCGGAATTCTTGCTTCATTAATCTGGTTACGACCGTGTATGTAGATGCCCCATCCAGACTGATTCGTACTTGTTTTGCTTTGAGAACTTTCTTCCTGTGTGGGGTATCAGGGCTTCTCGGACTATCACTTACCCACTCCGCAACAGTCTGCTTTAAAAATCCATTATTTTTTGGGACAAGAGCTCTCTCTTGATCCTTTCTTGATTCAATGGCACAATTAGGAATTGGACATTTTCCCCCCCACTTTGGCTCTGAATTCAAGCCGCTCCACTATCGAGCACCTTTATCTCCATCCCTAGAGCTGTGATAAAGGGTTGCCCGAGGATCACGAAATGTGAGACCTCATCTTGAAGAAGAAATTTTGGTCAATCTCCACACCTCCGATCTTGACTCGCACATCCGAACAAGCCGCAAATAGATATTCCGTGACTTTTGTGGCTGCTCAAATCTTCCATCCATGATTGGTGTTTATAGGTCACTTCCCCTTCTGGTAGAACTCCTTGGAAATCAAATTGATCTCAGACCCGTGATCAATCAATGCTAGTATGGGCATTGTCCACTTGAGTGTCGTTCATTAGAATGGTATTCACATTCACCCTTGGAGCATTTTCCTTCATAGTTTGTGTCTTTATGAGATCCACAAGAAGATCGTGGAACTCCTTCTTCGCTATTCTGAGTAATTCCCAGAGAGAAAATTCAACCTGACTATCAATGATTCTCTCTTTGAACACCTTCTTTAGGTCTGTCCATTGTTCAATGTCCGAAGAGAGTTTGAATGTTGGAATTGTTTTTCCTTTCCCCTTCCCTTTGGAGTTCCAGCTCTCTGGTGTCTTTGATGGCCCGACCGCATCATCCGTGTGCCGTCATTTCTCATCTACATACACCTCATGCAATTGACATAACACATGTCTGCTATTCTTATTTGCGGGGCACTCCCATCTTGTAGCTTCCCAGATGCCTTCCGCAGTGCTCTTGATTTCATCAATGTCGGCTTTGCCCGAGATTTCTAGTACTTCCGGCCAAAAAGTTACCTTTGCTCCAGATGACTCCCCCACACATATTCCCGCAGTTGTCACATAATTTCTTTTCCCCGCTATCTCCTCCTCTAGGACCTTCTTCATGCCGCTTTTCAGAAGTTCGACCGGAGTGGCTTCCGAGAGTCCATTGAATGAATATGATTTCCCTTTTAGTATATAATATCCCGTCGTAGTGCCTCTTTGTGCTCATCGCAATCCTTCTGATCATGTTCAGTGCTATCGCACCATATGCACCAACAGTCCATATACTTGGAACTTGTGGGACAATCTTCTGACTTCTTCACCACTGCGATATTCAGATTCTCCATCTCCTTCAGCAACTGCTCCACCATGGTTGTATCGATTCCCTTCTCAGTCGTAGTCTCCTGAGCCCATGATTGATGGTTTTCCAATCAGGATCTTGGTTTCGGAATCGGTTCTGAAACCCTCTTTTCTTCATTACCAAGCCATTGCCCCCTTTTTGTGTATCACACGACGATGTCCCACACGTTTTCCCATGTATTAGTGAGGCCACACTCAGTAGTCGTGTCTTCTAGAAGCACTCCAAGGCCCCCGAACATCCACGACTCGTAAGAACATGATCACTTTGTCTAGTGCGAGGATAGCTTGATCTCTCGTGGACAACCTCCCGAATAGACTTTCGAATGTCGAAAACACATCGAGGACCTTCAGACCCTTGTCTGACATCTCTACCCAATCTTCGAATCCCCTACGCATTGTCGTGGAAGGGTCCTCGATAGCGAACGTGGTCTTCAACGCTTCTTCAAACGCCTCCCAGGTCGGATTTTGTTGTCATATCCCGTGGATACTCCCTTGAAGCTCGTCCATAGCCACCTGATTGAAGGATGTCATTTGCAATCCTTCCGATATTCCGCATCGTAGCATCTCCGCCTTGCAATCCCGCTGTTACCGGCCGGCAAGGAGTCCAAAATACGGAGTGAAGGAATTAATTAGATATGGTTGTAAATGAGCATAGTGTGGACGGACGGACTGGAAACGGTATGCCGTTCCAGATCCGGACGGATCCCGAATAGGTGCGAGAGGCACCGTTTTGTACTACGGGCCGGAAACCTATTTAAAGGCCCGGACCCTATTGTAATGACAGCGGATAATTAATAGAGATTCTGATGTTTATACTTCTGTCTTGATTTCCGTTCTGTAATCACTGTTATATCTTACGCGTGTAATTAACCAAAGCAATCTAATCGTGTAACCTACGTAAGTCGGTGTAATCGTTGAATCTTAATCCTATGCCGTAATCACCTTTGGTGAAGTGTCTCCGTGACACCTTGTGTTAGGCCTTGTCCGGCTAAGAGAATAACACAGTTTTGGCGACCACGATTCCTGCTTACTCGCAGCGAACGACGGTAATGGATGACTAGACCAACGCACGACTTGGTTACAGACCGAGCTCGACGCATCGCCGAGCGGCAAAGACGGCGTGAGACTTTCCAGCAAGCAGCGCAGGAAATTCGCTCGGATCGTTCGTTCTCCAACGAGATCCGGAGAGTCGCGGAGGAATCTCTCCGGTTACGGCAAACTCGCAACCAGGACGACGGAAGCAGTCTAAGTAGTCTCCGGGAAACCGAACGACTCCTGGAGGCGCTGGCAAGCGGAGAAAACGAGGCAGAAGCCTTTTCAGCCTACGAATCAGATTCCGAAGGGGGATACAGCGTGCACACGAACTACCGGAGCAGCAACGATACCCCCGGCGGCCCGGAAGACGACGGATCGGATACCGTGCCGACTCCAGAACCGGAACCGCTCAACCAGGGCTACCCGGAACCGCAAACGGAAGCCGTCAACCCACCAACACCGGAAGTGGAAGAAGCAAAGCCACCAACACCAACGAAAGGGCCGGCAAAGGTACCGGAAGAAGAGCCGGAAAAAGAACCCGAAAAAGGACCGGCAAAAGAACCGGAAGTGGAACCGGAGAAAGTACCGGAAAAATATCACCAAACGCCACTAAACCGCGGCTTCATACTGGACGACGACATGCCGTTCCAATACTCAAAGTACCGCGATGATCCGGATGCGGAAGCACATGTGGATGACTTCGAGCAGACATGGGAAGCAAATCACACGTCCCAGCGAATGACACCGGAGGAAGAAGAACGCTCGAAGATAGCGGAATTCGGAGTCACGTTGGAGGGACCAGCGACACGATGGCGGCGGTCGCAGGACCCGGCGACCATCACAACATTTGCAGAATTAAAAGCAAAATTCTTGCATTTTTTCCACAAGGAGGTCGACCAGACGACAATGGTGGGCCTGTTTTATACGATCCGGCAGGAGGCAGGGGAAAGCATTCCCCAATTCGTCATCCGTTTCCAACGGATGCATAGCCAGCTTGCTCGTGCACCCCCGGAGGAGGAATTACGGACGATATTTTTAAACGCACTCCGGGAACCGTTACGCACGGTGTGTACGGTGATCGACTTTCGAGGATGCACCATCGATCAGGTCATTGACCGGGTCAGAGAAATGGAAAAGACAAGCTCATGGCTTACGCTGGGAACACTGCAACGGGCGTTACCCACCGAGGAAGATCTCCGGTTCCGGCAGGCAATTCAATGCACAATCTGCTTTAATGCCGGACACTCGGCAGTAGAGTGCACCATGCGCACTCAGTGTGTGATCTGTCAATCCAAGAGTCATACAACGGACCGGTGCGAGTACAACCTGTTAAATCGACAAGCACCACCCGTCCGACGGATCGAGCCAAGAAGCAGCCGAGACGAAGATGACGATCGTTGGCAAAGAGGGAACCGGTACCCACCGGCACAAGATGTCCGGTACGGAGACAGGCAAGAGAATGATGGCCGGTACGGGAATCGGCGTGATAACTACGACCGGTATGAGCGATCGGACCGTTATCGAGAGCCCAACAGGCGACACGAGCAATACGAGAGAGACCATTCCCCTGGTTACCGAAGGCACCAGGAGGACTACGGCCGATGTTACGATCCACCACGACCGGACTACCGAAATAAACATAAGAATAATAAGAAACGTAATTTCAAGAAAGGTGGTCACCCTAGGGACCCGGAACATGGAACCCCAAGGAGCCAACCGGCACAGAACGCACCACTCGCTACGGGACCGACTCCGGCTACCAGCAATGCTGAATCCAGCAATACCCGTAAAGAGTACTGCTACTACTGCAGGCAGGAAGGCCACTACAGTAACCAGTGCCCGGTAAAGAGCTACGAGAAACGACCAGCAGTTAATATGGTGGTGGCGGATTTACAGCAAGTAACCACACGGTCGAAAGGCATGGCCAAAGAATGGGAAACACAAGAGGCCATACGAAAACAGGCGACGGAATGGGTGAAGGAAGCCAATGAAAGAAACGTCGCGGACGCAGAACGGCAAAAGGCGAAGACCATAGGGAGTACCGGCGGTAGCCACCCAGAAATCGAGACATGGCAAGCACTACAAGAATGTCAGATCACGTTACCACTAGGAAGACTCTTGCAGCTCGTGCCGCGATTCACAGAAGGACTAAAAACGGTCATGACAGACGGTATAGCTCCACCGGCACCAATCCTTTTCTCGAATCCGGAGGAGGGACCGACGGTGGTGGACACTAGTAGTCCGGTGATCACAGCTATTGTCAAAGGGCACGAACTTCCCGGTACAGTAATCGATGGAGGTTCCGGAGTGAACGTAATAAGCCTCCGTACGTGTGATGCCTTGGGTATACATGAATGGGAGCCATGTCCGTTCTGGCTACGGATGGCGGATACGAGCTCTGTACGGCCGACGGGCTTAATACGGAAATTGGAAGTCACCATAGGAGGCCACACATTTCACATCTCGGCTGTAGTGCTGCAGCTACAGGCGCAAGGCGCGTACCCTCTGTTGCTGGGCAGACCATGGTTGAAAACAGCACACATCAAGCAAAATTGGCGAAAAAATATGATTACCTTCCGGCGCGGAAAAGCCAAGGTCCGGGTACCGACACAACCACGGACAAGCAACGGTAAGGAATGCACACCGCTGTATGCGGAATGTGTGAACATGCTTGAAGGGTTGGCAGACGACGAAGAAGCCCAGTACTTGGAGGAACATCCGAAGATCGTACCACTCTTCGAGATTGACGTAGCTGAAGCCGTAGCCGCATACTTGCCGCAGCGGGACGACACCGAAGCCGAACCAGACAAAGATGCGATTCGGGAATTACGGCAAGCACAGGAAGCGTTGGAACGGGAAATGGCCGTTTCCCAACGGGTAAAAGCATCCCAGCTCGACGAAGTGAACCTAGGAAGCAAAGACGAATCAAAGCCGGTACACATCGCCAAAGAAATGAAGCCGGAAGATAAAGCGGCGATGATCAAACTTCTCACGGAGTTTCGCGACGTATTCGCCTGGTCATACGAAGACATGCGAGGGCTGGACCCTCAATTATATCAGCATCAGATCCACTTAGGCAAGGACGCGAAACCAGTGGCGCAACGACGATACCGAATGAACCCCAACTACGCCGCCAAAGTAAAAGAGGAAATCGACAAACTCCTCAGAGTGGGCTTCATCCGGCCGGTAAAGAAAGCGACGTGGCTGAGCCCCATCGTCGTCGTCCCCAAGAAGAACGGTAAAATCCGTGTGTGTGTTGATTACAGGAAACTAAATGCCGCCACAATTACGGATGCATTCCCTCTTCCGTTCACGGACGGAGTACTAGACACCGCGGTACATCGGACACCGTTCCAATGGACGGATACGGAGGACAAGGCATACAACGCCCTGAAGGTACTTTTGTCGCAAGCACCTGTCGTGCAGCCTCCGGATTGGAGCAAGGAGTTTCACGTGTTCGTGGACGCGTCCGACATCGCGATTGGCAGCGCCTTAATGCAGCTTACGGAGCCCAAATGGTATCGGCCGGTATATTACGCCAGCCGGAAGCTGTCCCAAGCGGAGAAGAACTATTCAACGACGGAACGGGAGGCCCTCGGCATGATCTACAGTGTCACAAAGTTTCGGCAC
Organism: Azolla caroliniana; assembly: GCF_043228905.1. Taxonomy (NCBI): domain Eukaryota; kingdom Viridiplantae; phylum Streptophyta; class Polypodiopsida; order Salviniales; family Salviniaceae; genus Azolla; species Azolla caroliniana. Next base: position 9,492,960 of record NW_028230449.1, on the reverse strand, counting down.
TACCTATTGGGAAGGAAGTTCTCCTTTCATGTGGATCACTCGGCGCTCCTCTACTTAGTTTCCAAGGCGTCCCTGACCGGTAAGTTGGCCCGTTGGACCTTACTGTTGCAGGAGTTCGAATTCGAGATTTTCCACCGGCCCGGTATCCAGCATGCCGTAGCAGACTACCTGAGCCGGTTAGAGTCCGGAGAACCAGGCAACGGAGTAGCGGATGAATTTCCGGACGCGGAGTTATTCCGGATCACCCCGGAAACGGCAGCGGACGACACGGTGGCATCAGAAGATAAATGGCTGACAAACATGCACCAGTTCCTAAGCACGGGCCTGCCACCGGAGGAAATGAACCGGGACGAGAGGAAACGACTGGCGGTGCAGAGCCGCAATTTCTGTCTGTTACGGGACACTCTCTACCACAAAGGAGCAGATGGAATATGGAGACGGGCAGTCCGTAGTGACAAGAAAGAAGTAATCTTACGGGAAGCACACTGTGGGGTTGCCGGAGGACACTATGCCGGGGAAGCGACGGCAAGAAAGGTTTGGCAGAGCGGCTTATGGTGGCCCACGACGCTAAAAGATGCCGTCAAGTATGCTAAGGAATGTGACCTATGCCAACGAATGGGCCAGCCTACGGAGCAAGCACGGATGCCACACCAACCGGTACTTCCACTAGAGCCATTCCAGAAGTGGGGGTTGGATTTTGTCGGACCGTTCAAGCCACCGGCAATGAGAACGGGTAATCGTTATGTCATCGTGGCAACGGATTATTGCACGAAATGGGTGGAAGCTAAGGCCCTGAGAGACAACACCGCGTCATCCACAGCAAAATTCCTGTACGAGAACATTTGGTGCCGATATGGATGTCCGATTGAACTGATCAGCGACCAAGGAGGGCATTTCCTCGGCCAGGTAGTGGAAAGCTTAACAACGTTCTATGCCGTGGTGCATAAAAGAAGCACACCGTACTACCCACAGGCGAACGGGTTAGCGGAATCCACCAACAAAACGCTCCAGAACATTCTCCGCAAAATCGTCAACGAAAACTGGACGGACTGGGATACAAAGCTCAATAGCGCGCTATGGGCGTACAGAACGGCATACAAAACAAGTATCCGGACAACACCGTTCCGGTTAGCATTCGGCTTAGAAGCGGTCATGCCGGTCGAGTTTCAGGTACCAAGCTTACGGATCCAACTACGGGAACGGCTGAATGAAAAGAAGTCGGAGGAAATGCGGCTAGCAGCACTATGCGAACTGGAGGAGCAACGGCTAGCCAGCATCCTCCACATGGAACTGGAGCAACGACGACGGAAAGCGTTCGTTGACCGTCACCGGAAAGGTAACGAAAAGATGTTCGAAATCGGAAAGCCGGTTCTAGTCTTCCAAACGAGGATGGGCAAAATGCCGGGTAAACTCCGGTTCAGATGGACAGGCCCGTATTGGCTGACACGGGAATACAACGGGTCCTATCAGATAGGGACACTTGCCGGGGAAGTAGTAGGCAAGTGGGTGAATGGATTTCGACTAAAGCCCTATAATGGACCGATGCCAAAGAACCCGTTTATGCAGCTCACCGGCACTACACCAGGAACCTGCCCGGGATCGGTACGGATCGATCCGGAAGAAAAAGACGACGGGGAACCCGTAGTAAATACGAAGGAAGACACGGCAACCCGTAAGGAAAACGGTCAGGGTCCGAAGGGACTGACGGATGTGTAAGGTCACACACCGTCATTAAAAATCGAGGTATGAACGGGTGTGAAAGCGAGGCGCGAAAAGGTACGTAGTGGGCATTTAAGAGACGCCACGCTACTTAATACTAAATTGGTACACGACGTGGGCATGCTCGAAAAAGGCGCCAAAACGCACAAAGAAGAAGCAGAACGCATGGAGACCTTTTCATTTCGCGAGCCAAGAAGCACAGAAGCACCAAGATAGTGGAAGCTGAGCAAACGCGAACCTGCACGCAGAGAACCCCCGCGCTCAGAACGCTCTCTCTCTCACTCTCACTCTCATCACCACTCTACCTCGCCATCTTCCCTCGACCTTGAAGCAGACATGGAACCACAAACGCTGTCGGAAGCGGCCAGGAAATGGTTCAGGCAAAACGGACTGGAGGGGTTCTTGGCCATCATGGAGGCACCGCCGCACAGAGAAGCCGACCGGGTCATCAAGGAGCTCGCCACAGAGGTCATCACCGAGGAAGCGATCCGCGCGCTAACAGGCCTTCCGGAGGGAGGAATCTTTCAGATCGATAACCCAACCTCGGAGCAACTCACCCGATATTTCGGTGAGTACTCTGTTGCCGGCAAAGGCTATCGGACGCAGGGCGGCGAAGATCCGCTATTCAGGGAGATAGCTCGAGTGCTCCATGAGTACGGTCACGTGTACCCCCGACCCCCTGTCATGCCAAAAAATCGGGCAGGGATGATCATAGCCACCTATGAAGGGGTCAAGGTGGACTGGCCGGTGCTGATTGCAGACGGGCTGTGCATGGCAATCGACATGGTACGAGGGAAGGACGGCAAGGAGGGCCGGAAGCTGTGGCACGCCGTAGCTCAATGGATAACATTGCTCGTGCCGCCGGTCGAGACCGTCCAGCCAAAGAAGCGGCCAAGAGTATCGGAAGGAAGCACCTCGAAGCCGGCGTCCAAACGACAGCAGCTGCTGGCGTCGAAGGCGACGAAAGGGAAGAAACGGGCCCCAGAACCGGAAGAGGTGTCACCGGTCCGACCCGTCAAGATAACCTTACGGAGACCAGGACAGAAGGAACCGGAACCCTTGACGGCACAGAAACATGCCGTGACACAGGAAGAGGAAACGGAGGAGCCAGAAGAGCACCTCCAACGACGGTCGAGAAGTAGGACCGCCGAGACAGGAGGGGAGCGGTCGTACCCGCGAGAGGCAGAAACGCCCCCAACTCAACCTGAGCAAACCACAAGGGAAGAACCGGAACCGGTACGTAGGGAACCGGTCTTGTCGACTTCTATAGAAGAAGTCAGTCCAACGGCTCCGGAGACGGCGAGAACCGGAACTCAACAGCCGGCGAGCCCAGCCAGAGCACACGGCGGCCAAGGAGTAGAACCAGAACGGCATATGCAGGCAATCAGGCCAGACAATTCCACGGTGAATGAGGCGACTCGACCAGTACAGCAACAGGGCACCAGTAGCATGTGGCTACGGTGGGTAGGCGAGCAAATCGCCGGAGTGGTCGAGTATATAGAGGCGGAAGAGAGAACGCACCAGGAACGGTTGCTCGTCACAACCGTAGATCTAGAGACGGCCCGGTCCAGAATCCGGAGCCTTGAAGAAGACTTGGACAGGGTCACAAGGGAAACACAAGTCCAAGCACCGGTGACTCCGGGCAATGTACAGAATAAAGTATCAAATCAACCTGTACATAGCAATCAGACCCCGGCAACGGAAACCGTTCCGGAGAGAAATGCGGCACAAGCCCAAGAGCTTGCGGATTTAAAGGATGAGCTTGCTGCCCAAGAAGCGCTGAGGAGCCGCGAAAGAGAATTGAAGACGGCAGCGGAGGCAGAACTCAAAAAGACTGCTGAGAATCTACGCCGGGCCGAGGAGAGCTTACGGAAAGGCCACCAAGCTTACGACCGGCTCAAGGAGGAAAAGGAGAAAATGCTGCAAGAGAAGGACAAGCTCCGGAGGAACGCCGAAACAGAAGTAGAGCGCCTGAAAGAGGAACTCCGGCAGGTAAAGGACCGGGAGGACCGGAACAATCGCCAGATCAACGGCAAGCTCAAACAAAAAACGGAGGAATTTGAGCAATTGCACCGGGAGTATAAACGGTTGCAAACGGAGCACAAGGAACGGACGGATGAGCTCCGGCAAGAAGTTGATCGGACCGCAACCGCATTCGCCAAGGAACAAGCGGAAAACAGAAGACGGTTGGAAGAGGCGGAGAAGGTTCGGACAGAGCTCCTCAGGCAACAGCAGGCGGAAAAAGAAAGAGCGGCAAAGGTACTGCAGAGGCTGCAAACGACATATCAAGGGCAGCTGACGCGCTACAGAGAGCAGGCGGAGGATACGGCAAACCTCATCAAGCAGTTGAAGGAGGAGCGACAAGTGGTGGAAAGCAGAGCTCAAATGGGAGCAAGTCGCATCCAAGATATAATGCGGGCCTGGTTGAACCAGACCAAGAGCTTGATTGACAACGGTTCCGTCAAATGGTGGACCAAGTGGGCCACGAACGCGGCGGAACTCCAATTGCTCCGGGCTGACGTAGAGAACCGGCGGAAGGAGGGAGATGATTGCTATATGCTGACTTCCGAAGACTTCACCGGCATAAGGGATGAGCTTGCCGAAGACTTTCAAGCCTTGGCAGAGGACCAACTAGAGCAAGTCCGGCAACTTGTAGCTCAGCTGGACGACGACAGGCTGGAGGCGCAGATCCAGTTTGAAAGCTACGAGAGGTCCCGGATCCGGGGAGAGAAAGAACGAGAACCAGTTACGGTCAACCTCAGTGATGAGGAACCGTTACTGGAAGGAGACCGGACCGGAAGCAGTCAGACGGAGATGCCGGAGCCAGAAAGACAAACGGAGCAGCCGGAGTCAGCGAAGCAAACGGAGCAGCAGCAGCAAGCAGAGCAGCCGGAGCAGCCTCAGTCCCAACCGCAACCACAGCAGCAGCAGCAAGCACAGCCGCAACAACCACAACCGGAAGAACAAGTGGAAATTCTTGAACAAACTATTTTGGACAATTTGGGTGAACAATGAAGGGGCCGAGAAGGGTTCGACGTACAAGGTACTGTCCCACGGGCGTGCCATGTGTTACCGGCCGGCAAGGAGTCCAAAATACGGAGTGAAGGAATTAATTAGATATGGTTGTAAATGAGCATAGTGTGGACGGACGGACTGGAAACGGTATGCCGTTCCAGATCCGGACGGATCCCGAATAGGTGCGAGAGGCACCGTTTTGTACTACGGGCCGGAAACCTATTTAAAGGCCCGGACCCTATTGTAATGACAGCGGATAATTAATAGAGATTCTGATGTTTATACTTCTGTCTTGATTTCCGTTCTGTAATCACTGTTATATCTTACGCGTGTAATTAACCAAAGCAATCTAATCGTGTAACCTACGTAAGTCGGTGTAATCGTTGAATCTTAATCCTATGCCGTAATCACCTTTGGTGAAGTGTCTCCGTGACACCTTGTGTTAGGCCTTGTCCGGCTAAGAGAATAACACCCGCAAATAACATGACACATTCTTCTTGTTGAATTGCCCGTTCCGTTGCATAAGCCGCTCTACTGCCGCTGCAATCTCCGACATCGCACGTTTTTCTTGTAGCATCCGCTCGAACATTGTCATCATATTGTTAGCCTCTTGTTGATTTTTCATCTACTTGCCACCCGTGTTCACGTCAGGTTCACTGACTGTGTCGTGCCTTTTGGCACTAGATCCTTGCATGAGTCGGGTGGGAACCACTGGGCTTTAGGACTAGGAGGAAGAAGAGTTGGAGATGAGTTTAGTTGTGAATATTAATAGATTATAAGAAAGAAAGATATGAAACTCATGAATACCACGAATTTAGTGTATTAATTAATGTTTAGGTAAGAATACGAATTTAGATTGCAAGAGAGAAATAGATGGCAAATTCGTGAATTCCCACGAATATAATATATTAATCAACCCTTATAAAAAATCAACAACCATATACATCTTTCTCTCTTCCTTATATAGTGATGGAAGAGACTAAACATATCATAACGCTTTTCTAAAGTGTTCATGCACACTAGATGTCCCTGAATTGCTTTTTCTACCATGTTTTTAATTTCTAAATATAGTGCTCATGCACTCTAGACGTGCATGAGTAACTTTCTTTTTGTCACTTATGACACATTAGTACAATTGTAAAGTTTGGGGTATGTTTACATGTACATGAAAGGTTTGAATCTTGCCCTACACATGTAACATATATTTTAATATTTTCTTTTATTTCTTTACGCATACTTAATCGGATATTTCTTACATATTTTACGTAGTGTGCAAATTACACTACGACATTCGCCCCCTCCGAGCCCACACATCCTCCGGTATGTGTTGAAGTTCTTATGCATGTTATTCTCCTTTATCCTTAGCACTCTCAAGTTCTCCCCTTATGTCGATTATCAATTCTAGGCCACTTTCTTCGCTTTCCGCACCACCATGGTCTTTGTCTGATTGCTCCTCATTGCGGTCTTGTCTAAGGTCACTTAGGAGTCATCATCAGTTTGCTTCTAGAAAATCCTTACCCGTTTCCCCGCCATAGGCACCCGTAGTACCGTTCCATCGAACTCACTTAGTTGGTAGGTTCTGTTGTCGAAAACTTTCCAAACTTCGTATGGTCCGAACCACCTTTTAGCGAATTTCCGGATCGTTGTGTGTTGATGATCCAACTACTGCCATAGACTATCACCCAATCTCCTTCTTCAATCTTCCGTGGTAGTAGACAGTGCTTTGTGTCGAATCCACTTTTGTTTGGGAATTGCACTTCTTGTTGTCGGTGTATTGCTTCCGTTATGTCTTCTGGTCTTCTCTCCAATTGTCGTATCCAAACTAGTAGTAGTTCATCCTGGCTCATCTCTTCCTTCCACGGAAGCACTGTCCATGTCGCAATTGCAGTTTCCGCCGACATTACCAATGCTTGGCCGGTCATAAGTACCATTGGCATATAACCGGTCACAGAACTATGTGTTGTGCGATTTGCCCAGAGTGCATATGGAAGCATCTGTGGCTAATTCTTCACCGTTCCGTCACATGCTTTTGCACGTGCTTTAACTATTGGACTATGTCCTCATTCGATCTTCCCGTTGGCTTCCGAATTGTATTCCGTGGTTAGTGGTAACTGTACTCCATGTTTGGCGAGGAATTCCCTAGCTTTATCAGAGTCAAGTTCTCTCTGATCTGCAATCCCTTGTCCTACGCACCCGTACCTGCAGAACACTTCTTCCAAGAGAAATTGGCATACTTCAGAACATGTTTTCCTTCGTAGTGCCTGACCTTCTACTTTGTTCGTCATATCTTTCCGAGTTAATACCAAGTACTTCTTTTATCCGATCCTGGTTGGCATGGCCACAATGTTGACCATCCATTTGAAGTTGATTGTCGATGAGAATGTCACATGTAATTCATCTCGGTGTTGAACTCCGGAGTAGATTTGGCATTTCTCGCAACTTCCCGTGATTTCTGCTACATCTTTGCACATATTCTTCCAACAATATTTTTTCTTGATCTTTGCAAATGTTGCCCATGTTCCCCAATGTCCAGCCCAATCGGATTCATGAAATTTGCATATTATTTGATTTCGTTGTTCTTTTGTTCCAACTACCCACAGTGGTATGCCATCTGGTGTTTTTGGCTCTCTCCTAATTAATCCATTGTTCAAGAAGAACTTCCGGACTTGCAGCTTCTTACTTCGGATCTCAACTCTCTTTTCCATATTTTCTTAGGATTCCTCGATTTCTTGTAGCACCTTCCCGATCATCAGGCTTTCTCCCTCGTATTCAGCTTCCCGAAATTCTCGGATTACGTTCACCCGGCATATGTGGTTTAAAGTAAAGTAGTTTTCATAAACTTCTTCATTATCGGATTCGGCTATGTCGTCTCCAAACTGTGCCCTTGACAACATATTCGCTACTGTGTTGTCTTTTCCGGATACGTGTCTTACCTCCGGATTAAGTGACTGGCCATATCCGGTATCGTACAACACTGCATCATCCCGAGTATCGGAAGACATTGTAATCATATTGTTTGCCTCTTGTTGATTTTCCATCTACTTGCCACCTGTGTTCACGTCGAGTTCACTGACTATGTCGTGCCTTTCGTCACCGGATCGTTGCATGAGTCGGGTGGGAACCACTGGGGTTTTGGACTAGCAGGAAGAAGAATTTGAGTTGAGTTTAGTTGTGAATATTAATAGATTATCTGATAGAACGATATGACATTCTTGAATCCCATGAATATACTATATTAATTAATGTTTAGGTAAGAATACAAATTTAGATTGCAAGAGAGAAATAGATAGCAAATTCATAAACTCCCACGAATATAATATATTAATCAACCCTTATAAAAAATCAACAACCATATACATCTTTCTCTCTTCCTTATATAGTGATGGAAGAGACTAAACATAGCATAATGCTTTTCTAAAGTTTTCATGCACACGAGATGTCCTTGATTTGCTTTTTCTACACTGCTTTTTATTTCTAAATATAATGCTCATGCACTCTAGACATACATGAGTAACTGTTTTTTTGTCACTTATGATATGTTAGTACAATGGTAAAGTTTGGGGTTTGTTTACATGGATGTACAAGGTTCGAATCTTGCCCTATGCATGTAACATATATTTTAATATTTTCTTTTATTTCTTTATGCATACTTAATTGGATATTTCTTACATATTTCACGTAGTGTGCAAATTACACTACGACAACAGAACCACTCTTGGTGTGACGTCATATTATGTAAGGCACTGGAGTGGATGAACCACACGTCTTCCGAGTTGGAGATGCTTGTGGAGGCGGAGGTTGTTATAGAGTTTACTCTATGTCTCATTATGAAAAGCCCACTGTAGTCGTCGTATTCGGAGTTGGTTGCATAGTTTGTGAGTTGTCGGCTTGGCGAAGAAGACTCACTTCTTTTCTTTCAGCACTCCTTTTCGCGATGGTCGATCTTCCCACAATTGTTATAGGTAAGTGGCATTTTTTGCCGATTTTGTTGAGCATTGAAGCTCCCCCTTCTTTCGAAGGTTCCTCGAAGGCTTCCATCTTGTTGTCAGAGGTTTGAATTCCCTTCGTGAGATGGGTCGAATCGACCTTTTCTACCATTGTGACCTTATCCTCGGCCACCATCCGAATTCGAGAAGAACATTTGTCCTTCTGACGTCTTGTTCTTGGTTCAGACGTGGTTCTCTTCGACGAATAACATTGGTTGGGGTTTTCTCGCTAAGATAGCCGTCCTTATCAAGTTGAATCAATGTGCGAGGCCACCCAAGCATACTTGAACTGTCTTGTCTTCGTCAACGTTTACGTTGATGGAGCCAAGCGAGTAACAAATGCTCTTGATCTTGGCGGCGTAGTCTGACACAAGCATATGTTTTTCAACTCTTGCTGGAATTTAAGCTTGCGGGCGATCATGTTGGTGGAGAAAAGTTTCTTTAAGTTTGCCTAGCTTCTTTAGGCGTCTTCGCATCTCATGGACACATGTTGCCAAGAAATACATTACCCGACTTACTCTTTTCTCCCACGTGTTGGGAAATAGGTCCCTCCAGATGGGAAGAGAGAAGAGCCGAGTTGATGAGGAACAGAAAATCGTGTAGACAGCCAACTTGGGAGACTATATCTGTAAATAGTCAAAATAAGCCTATGTGGGCTATACTTGTAAATAGTTCGAAAGTTGTACTAGTATATAAGCATCTAGGGCAATCATTATATGTATCATTATCATGAGATAGTTAGTACGAGGTAGTGGTCTCCATAACTGAGAGAATGTGGAAGAGAGGGAGAGTGTGTAAGTGCAACTCTATAGTCGTCTGCTGACGAAGAAGAACTAGAGGTCGTTATCTTTGAGTTTCTTGTTGTACCCCCTCATCATCATAGTGATCTGTTTTCAGAGCATGTGGACTCCACATGGTTTTTCCCAATTTGGGTTTCCATGGTAAAATCTGTGGGTTCTCTGCTTTTTTAGCTATTTTGTTCTTCAGTTTTCTGTTTGCGTTGTTTCTTGTACACGAATATACGAACAGTAACCGGTTGTGGCCGGTAATGAGCGCAACAAATGATATCAGAGCAATGGAAGACTCATTCGAGGACATGTTTAAGCTAACCGGCTCCAACTACTCGGCGTGCAAATCCGTACGATGCTTGTTGACGATTTTGTGGAGAATGCTTTAGAGTATCTTGTTCGTGCTCTCCGCTAATCCGTTTGCTTGGGGATAGTACAATGTACTCCTCCTATGCACGATTGCATAGTGGGAGGTAAGGCTGGCAATGATGTCATTAATGAAATGAGGCCCTTGGTCGATAACCAGTTCAATCGGGAAACCGAACCGACACCATATGCACTCGTATAAAAATTTTGCAGTTGATTTTGGCATGTTATCGCGCTGTCGCGTTGTTACATGCGTGTGTATAGGATGAGGCGGGACCGCGGGGGTCTTGGACTGAGGAATAACCGATCAGGAGTAGGAGCAAGAAAGACAACGGCCATGCTTCCACACACACACACACACACAAATACACAGAAACCGCAACCGAATGAAACAACGGAAGCGAGACGAATGCGTATATGTATATATATATTCTGATGAAAAAGGGGTTACAACCGGCAAGCCGGTGAGCAACAAACCTCCTACGCCTACGCACACACACATAGAAGAGGGAGATGGAGACTCTACCGGAAGGACTCGGGCGTTCCGCGCAGCAGAATCAGCCTCCCGAAAACTTGCACAACACAAATACAGAGAAAGACGGAGGAGGAGAGCTCGGTCCCAGTCCGACAACACTTCGTCCTCGACAAAAATGATCCCTTATACGATCCCTCTCCCTCTCTTTTATAGCCCAAGGAGGGAGGCCGTTAAAACTTGTTACATGATCTTAATTCTCTGTCCTTTCGGACAGAGATATACCTCGGTTTCCTACCTATCAAATCCGTGCGACCTAGGATATTCACATCAGCCGACTTATACCCTAATACATTCATTACAACAAAACTTGTGCCCGCGTGTAAGGGCCGGTTCATGCACATCATTCTCCGATTCCGCCTAGGGACGAGTTTCTCCACGACATTTGCCCCCACCTAACCGTGCATCCACCGGTATGCGCCAAAGTAGACTCTTGCGGGAGAAGACCGGCCCACACTTACCATTCGTCCTCCGGATCTTCATTCGCTCCGAACCGGTCGTCCTCAGTATCCAAGTCGTCCGGGTATGGTTCATCCTCATGCCGCTTTTTGAACACTGTGATCCTTTTTCCCGCCACCGGTACTGCCATCCTCGTTCCGTCAAGCTCCACGAGATGGTAGGTGCCGTTGTCGTTGGCGCTTGTCACCACGTAAGGCCCGAACCACCAGCTTGCGAACTTCCGCATCGCCTTGTGCTAGTTGTCGAGGATGCTATCATATACCCGAACCCAGTCACCTTCCTTGATTTTGTTCGGCCTTAGTCGGTGAGTCTGGTCGAATCGTCCCTTGTTCTTTACCCTCGCGGTCTGTAACTTTTCCGCGGCTTGTTCCACATCCTCTGGTCTTCGCTCGAGTTGTCGGATCCGTGCCGCTAACAGCTCCTCCCGGCTCCTCTCGTCTCTCCAGTCCGCCGTGGCCCATGAGGAGATCGTTCACTCCATTGGCATGACCGACTTCTGCCCGTACATCAGCTCTGCCGGCATGAACCCGGTTACCAAATTGTGCATAGTTCGGTCGGCCCACAACGTATAGGGCAAGAGCCGCGGCCAGTTTCTGACTTGGTCTCCGCATGCCTGCACTAACGCTTTGACGATCGGCCCGTGTCTGCGTTCCAACTTCCCGTTCGCCTCCGGATTGTACACCGTGATGAGCAAGAGTTTAACCCCTGGCCGGTCAAACAACTCTTCAACCTCTTGTGCGTCCAGTTCTCCGCGGTTGGCTACGATCTTTCCTACGCACCCGTACCGGCATACCACTTCCTCGATCAAAAATCAGCACACGACCACAGTCGTTTTGTTCGGCAACGCTCGGCCTTCCACTTGGTTCATCATGTCCTCTCGAGCCAGCACCAGATATCACATCTACCCTACCCCCATCGGCATCGTTAGTAGATCCATCATCCACTTGAAGTGGATGGTCGGAGGGTAGGTTGGGTGGAGCTCGTCCCGATGTCGGACTACGGAGTGCATCTGACACGTACCTATGCACGGCGCGGTATAGTCCCGGCCACCAATACTTCCCCTTCAGCTTCTCGAATGTGGCCCACGTCCCGTGGTGTCCGGTCCAGGGACTCTCATGGTACGCCGTCAGTAGTTCCACCTGTTCCTCTTTCTTCACCACAACCCAGAGTGGGATGTTGTTTCTCTTCTTCGGGTGCTTCCATATGCACCCATCCCGTAGGAAGAACCGGTACGCTTTCTTCCGAATCTGGTTGGTCTCTTCCTTCGTCCACGCCACATCCTGTGTCATCGTCTTCAGGAACCCGCCGATCTAGAGTCACTCCCCGTCATACTTGCTCTTGTCGAACTCGTTAAGCGCCGGAGTGCTCCCCTTCCTTGTTGTTATGTAAGCCATCTCGAAGAAGTCCACGCCGACTTCTTTGTCCTCCGAAACCATGTTGTCCTCATCATCGAATCTCGCCCTCGAAAGCATGTCGGCCATGTGTCCTTTCCGGAAATGTGTCGTATTTCCAAATTTAGGGACTTGATGTACGCTATCCACCTGAGCATTGCAAGGTCCGGCGTCGCGCATTAGGAAACCATACCGAGAATCGGCAGGCAATCTGTCTCAATTATCACCTCCGTCCCAATCAGGTAGTCTTTGTCGGCCTTGACCGCCGAAACAATACCCTAGACTTCATGTTTAACCTGGGTGTACCCTCATTGTCGTTCACTGAGGACTTTCGCGTCGAACCGGACGGGGAACCTCGTGCCATTCTCAACCTCCTGGTTGATCACCCATCCGATTCCGGTCGGACTCGTGTCTATGGTCACATAAATCAGAATGTCTTTACCGTACAACGCTTTCCAGAGTATCGACGCCACAACAAGTGCTTCTTTCATTTTCCAGACCGACTCCATATGCTCCTCCCTCCACTCGAATTTACGCCCTTTCTTCAGCAATCCATTGAGCGGCTCCGCGACGTGGGTGTAATGTGGGATCCACATATGGTAGAACACGCATGCTCCCAAGAATCTCCAGACTTTCGTGACCAAATTGCAGTTGTGCTTCATTGCAGAGATGGCCTCTACCTTGGACGGCGACACTTTCCGACCGAATGGCCCGCATAGGTGTCCGACGACCATGATCTCCGATTGCCCGAAGGCCGATTTTTCCCCGGAGAAGGCGAGCCTCGTGCCGTCTAGTCATCGACATGGTCAAACAAGAATTTCCGGCATCCGTCCGGTCCGATTGTCTCGTCCTTATCCTCCACCGGGCATCCTTTGATCAGGATGTCGTCTAAGAATGGCATGGTGATGTCTGGGATACAATCCCTCAACACTTTGTTCATTGCATCCACCATGTGGGCTACCGAGTTCGTCCCTCCTTGCGGAAGGGTACACATCTGTACTAGGCCGAGAGGAGTTCGCATTGTCGTAATGTCCCTGCTCTCCACGGCTAGCTGGAACTGATCGTATCTCGAGTATAGATTACTGACCGAGTAAATTGACCTTGCGAAGGCCTCCGCGAACTCGTCTATTGTCGGTCTGATTCCTACGTTCCGAATGGTCACCTTGTTGACCGGTTGCAGGTCCTGAATGAAGCGCAGCGTGCCATTCTTCTTGGGCATGGTAAACCACCGATTAGAATACGGGGCACTCGATAGTTTGAGGATGCCCATCTCCACCTTCTGTTTTAGTAGCTCCATCAGCTTCGGGATGTGAGCTCTGGGTACTGGAATCGGTTTGAGATTCCATGGTACATGCGGTACCGTGAAGATCACAATCGTGGGGTCTACGCACCTGATCTCCTCCGGTGAGAACGCGAAGGCCTTTCCGTGCGTCCCGAGCATTCTACGAAACCGGCCCTCCTCCGCCGGCAGTAGGAAGCCACCCCCACCGACCTTGAGCTCTCGTAGCGTTATGTCGGTGAATCGGTGTCCTATGCCAGCCGGATCTCGTAAACTTGGGTTTGACGCAACCCCTTTCATCCGTAACTCGCTGCCCTCCGGCAAGGGTGCCGCGGCTTGCCTCACCTTCTGGTCCACAGTCTTGTACTTTGTATCCACTCGGGCCATCCGATTCGACTCGAGTCTTCTACCGAAACTGGCTATTGTACAACCTCCACTGTTGGAGAACCAAAACTTCCTACCTATGTTATAGGTTCTTTTGCCTACTACACATGTGTGAGGTTTTTCCGGTGTGTCCGGACTATCGTGTCCCCACGCCTTGATAGCCCTCTCTAAAAATCCCCTCGGCTTTCGCCACCAAGGGTTTCGTGGTTTGGTCGTACCATCAGAAACTAAATGGAGTGACGCCCTTCCTGGCTTTTGACTCGGGCATACGCTGAACCGTTGTCCATCACCTTCGTCTCCATGCGCGTCGCCGTGATGTATGGTTCTCCGAGTATCACCAGATGCAAGGACGTCTCCTGCATGAAAAAGTGTTGATCGATCTTGACATCGCTGATTTTCACTCATACATTCAGGCAGGCTTCGTGTAGCTCCTCCGTGGCACACGTTGCTGCCCATATCTTCCACCAGTGCTTGGTGTTCATCGGCCACTTTCCCTTCTTGTAGAAGTCCATGGACATCAAGTTGATCTCCGAACTATGGTCTACCAATGCCACCACCGGCTCCTGGACATCCCCAATCCGAACAGGGGTTTCAGGTAGTGGCCCTAGCCCAATGTAGCCTCGAGTAGTGGCTTTCCGCCAACTCGTCCTCCAGGGCCATGTCTTCGAGGTGCGTTGTTCTCACCTCCACTGGCTTCTCTGGCTCTGGCTCCATCGAAAGCCTTTTCCACTTCACCAAGTCTATGATGGCGTCATGGAACTCCTTCTTGGCGATACCAAGCACTTCCCTCAGTGATAGCTCCACTTTTCTGTCGAGGATCTATTCCTCTAGGACCTTTTGTAGGTCTGTGGTCCTTTCGATCTTTGTGCTCAACCAGTACCCGACCTTCTTGGCCTTGTCCGGTGCGCCGGATGCACCGACATTATTCGGCTTCGGCCCGAACCAGATCTCATACCGTTGTGAGGGTCTAGCCCCCCGGTCTTTCCCGCGTGCTTGTCTTCCACCAGAACCTCGTAGTTCTGGCACGCGGCTTCCACGAAGCCCGTCTTCTCTTCGACCGGGTCCCTCCACCCGATTACCTCTAAGACCCGTCTTTCTGCACGTTCCGCTAGGCCTTCCAGCATCAACGGCTAGAACCCGGAGTCCTTCGTTTTCCGGACTTTATCACTCCTAACCCGGATTCCCGTCGACGCCGAGTAGTGGATGGTCTCCGCGTGGCGAGCCGCCGCTTCCTCCATCAACCGTTTCATCCCCCCTCGTCTGACGTTCAGATCCAGGGCCCTCCGGGTTTCGCTAGCGTGTACCCGCCCATTCCATAGGTACACTGTTACCCAGACAAGTATGAATGTGTCGGTATCGGAAAGATGTTCGGAGTCAGATCGACAGTTCGGATTGATGACTCAGCAAATAGCCGAATAGGACATAGTTAGTTATGAAGTTTTGTAATTCTTGTTAAGTAGAAGCAGTAGGATTTCTTGATGAGAAAACACCTTCGGGTTACCTATAAAAGGAACCGAAGGCATTGTAAAAATCTATCGTTGTATTTAGTAATATAAAGTTTGTTTAGGAAATATCTGTGTACAAACTACTTCTTGTCATCTGTTTATTTTTGTCTAAGCTATATTACATAAGTCACGATCTCGGTGTCTGTTATCACCGATAAGTTTATAGCTAATTCGTATCTATCCGTCTAACCACAACTTCTTGATAGAACATTTGAGACGAACGTTTGTCTTATACTGTGTCGGCAAAATAGCAATTGTCGACCGAACAACACAGTATAATTTTGGCAGGCCCGGTTACATCTGCACATAGCAGATAACAAGACGAATGGATGTCGTCTTGTCCGAATACACCAGTCGGTTGTAAACGTCCTCGTACGTGTTCTGTTACGAAGACAATAGAGACAGAATCGACTGAGGGCTTACAGCAGGAAACAAGTAGAAGGTGCTCGGTACTTCCTGATTTAATTGATAGCCAGTCTTCCGACGAAAATCAGCCAGAAGAGGTATCATTTTACGATATTTGGAGTGAGGACAATATGCCTTATCCATACTCAAAGTTCCGAGGGAGTTGATGCAGAAGCGCATGTGCGGGATTTTCTGACAACATGGGAGGTTAACCATGGAGCTCAGAGACCGTCAGTGAAAACCGAAGATAAGTCGAAGATTGGTAAGTTCGTTTTGTCATTAGAGGGTTATTCCGCTAATTGTTTTGTGCAAAATGGTCTCTATGGGTTCGAAACATTCGAACAATTGAACAACAAATTTCTACAGTTATTTCATCATCAAATACCTCAAAAAGACTTGATAGCGCAATTTTATGCGTTGTATCAGGAGCAGCAGGAAACAGTGTCTCAATTCATGATCCATTTTCAGAATTTGCAACTGCAAATTTCTAGGCCTATTCTGGACGATGAATTGAAGGATGTATTCCTTGAAGCAATTCAGGAACCATTACGAACAACACTGAAGGTGTTCGATTTCTGGAATCAGAATATCAAGCAAGTGATTGATAAGGCAATCACTATGGGCCGACAACCGATAAATGTAGGAAGTATGGATATGTCAGCGCTAAATCGTACACTGCCAATGATGGAGGAGTTACAATTTCGACAAGCAGTTCAGTGTACTACTTGTTTAAATACCGGTCATTCGACGATCGAGTGTAGTCTATGGACACATTGCACAATATGTCATTCTAAACTTTATTCGGTCGAGCAATGTGAGTATAACTTGCTTAATAAAACGACGGCTCCAATAAGACAAATTTTTCCGGAAAATGGGTACCACAATAAACAAAATTCGTTCAATAATCGATACCAACAAACTAGTTTTCCACAAGCTCAACAAAATAATTTTCAAAACAATAAAACCTTTCAGCAAAATAAATTCCAGCAGAATCCAGGTTTTCAATAAAATAATTAGTCTTTCCAACAAAGTAATTTTCAGCACAATCAAGATTTTCAACAAAATAATTTTCAACAAAATCAAGAATTCTCAATACCACCGATAGCAAAATGGAGGACGGTTTAAGCAGAACCGGTATAAAAATAAAAAATTCTACAAACCGAAAGCCTCATGACAGTTTCAGCAATCGCCGAATGATGGTCAACAGTTTATGCAAAATGATGGGATTAGTTAGTTTGAGCAAGGCGAGGGCAGTGGAACATTTGTTCCTACTTGCTATATTTGCCGTCAAACTAGTCATTATGCTAATCAGTGCCCTGCTAAAGGGAAAGGACCGGCGGTTAATATGGTTATACCGGAGATACAACAAGTAACCACTAGGAGCAAAAGTAAACAATCCGAGTGGGAGATTCAGGAAGCAGTCTGGTGTCGTAGTGTATTTCGTAGACTACATGAAAAACTTATAAAGTAACGTTTTAGTAAATATGAAGAAATAGAAGAAAATGTCAAAATAAATAATACATGCATAGGGCAAGATTCAAACATTTGTACCTCCATGTTAATAATGTAATGTCTTACCATTGCACTACCATTTCATTAGTGTTAAAAAGTAGATGTCCCACATAAAAATGTAAGTTCACGCTAGGATAAACTTTAGGAAAACGCATGATAAAAGAAAAAGCTACACATGCACATGTAGCGTGCATGAACACTATAGTCAATAATAATAAAAAATGCACAAATTAGAAAAAAAAGAAAAAAGAAAAGCATGATCACTTTAGGAAAAACATGTTAAATAAAGCATATAGTCTATTGATAGGAAAAGCATAAAGTTTAATCATGGATTGTGAGGACTCTCTCATCACCATATAAGGATGGGGAGCACAATGCAATAGGTGTGTGAAATATTTGGGAAATTGGATATATTTCCTAAAACACCAATTAATAAACTATACTCGTGGGATTCACGAGATTTCTATATCTTTCTCTATCAATCTAAATACATATTCTTACATAAATATTAATCAATAAAATACATTATACTTGTGGGATTCACAAGTTTCTAATAATCTACTCATAATTAGAATCGTCTCAAATTCTTCCTCCTAGTCCAAAACCCCAGCGGTTCCCACCTGACTCACGCAAACGATCCGGAGCCGAAAGGCACAACACCGGAAAGCAGCCAAGGAATGGGTAGAGGAAGCAAACAGAAATAATGTAAACCAGATGCTCCAAGACAATGAAGTTAATCAAGCTAATGAATTACCAGGAGTGATTCCTGTACCAGAACAAGAGGAAGCTTGGAAGCTCTTGGCAGATTGCCAAGTGTCATTATCATTGACCGGATTACCTAAGTTGGTCCCTAGATTTACCGAAAAAGTAGTGACATTGATTGCCCAAAAGGGGTCGGAACAAGTATCAGTAAATTATAGTCAACGGAGCAACAGTCCTTCAATCATGGATGAGCAAAATCCATCAATTAAGGTATATAATTCAGGGTCAGGAAATCGAAAATACGATTATCGATGGTGGCTCAAGAGTGAATGTCATTAATAAAACCACCTGTGATAGGTTAGGAATTACTAAATGGGAAGCTTGCCCATTTTGCTTAGAATGGCGGATACCACTACGGTACGACCAATTGGATTACTCTGCCAATTAGAGGTAGTATTGGGTGGTCATAGTTTTCTAATATCAGCAGTTTTTCTTCATTTGGAAGCTCATGGTGCATATCCCTTGTTATTAGGATGTTCGTGGTTAAAAACTGCTAACATCAAGCAGAACTGGAATTAGAATCAACTAACATTTAGAAAAGGCAAAACGAAAATTCGAGTGTCGACATAGAACAAGGTGTCGACAAGCAAACAATGTTTGCTTGTATATGCTGAGTCCGTCAATATGATGGAGGGATTAGACGAGGTAGAAGAAAATCAGTATTTTGATGATAATCCGAAAATCATTCCTTTATTCGAAGTCGATATTTTACAAGACTTGACGCCTTATGTGGATTCCCAGGAGGAATTGTCGATGGATGAGCAAGCAATTAAGGAAATACAACTCTAGCAAGAAGCTACCGATAGAGAAATGAAAGTGTCCCAACGAGTTAAAGCTTCAACATTGGAGGAAATAAATTTGGCAGAAGGAAATGGGGACAATGAGTTGAAAACAGTACTAATTGCTAAGGAAATGATAGAAGCGGACAAACAAAGGTTAACTGCATTATTAAAGCAATATAAGGATGTCTTTGCCTGGTCTTTTGAAGATATGAAGGGACTAGATCCAGCTTTCTGTCAACATCAAATCAACCTTCGTAAGGATGCAAAGCCGGTTCAACAACTCAGGTACCGATTAAATCCTAATTATGCTATTAAAGTTAAAGAAGAAATAGATAAACTTTTGAAAGTAGGGTTTATTCGTCCGGTGAAAAAATCAACATGGTTAAGTCCAATCGTTGTGGTTCCGAAAAGAATGGCAAAATTCGGGTATGTGTCAACTACCAGAAATTAAATGCGGCTACCGTTACGGACGCGTTTCCATTACCATTTATGGATAGTATATTGGATGCGGTAGCTGGCCATGAAGTATATAGTTTCCTAGATGGTTTTAGTGGTTATAATCAGGTTTGGATGAATCCGGAAGATCAAGAAAAGACAACTTTTGTTATAGAATGGGGAGTGTTTGTTGCAGTAGTAATGATGTTTGGCTTGAAGACCGCTCCGGCAACATTTCAAAGAGTGATACAGGAAATATTTGGGAACTACATTCCTGCCTTTATGCAAGTATTTTTGGATGATTTTGCTGTTTATAGTCGGAAAACCGAACATTTTGAGCATTTACGACTATGTTTGGAGAAATGTCGGGAAGGACGACTTAGTTTAAATCCGGCTAAATGTACATTTGGGGTCACTAGTGGCACATGATTAGGCCATATTGTCATTCATGAAGGAATTGCAATGGACTCCGACAAGGTTAAAGCCATACTCGAAGCACCAGCACCCACAAATTCTAAAGCTCTCAGTCGGTTTTTGGGGCAGATTCGGTGGCACAGCCGAATGATAAGATATCTTGCGGATATCACCATTCCCTTACATACAACAGTACACAAAGTTCCTTTTCAGTGGACAAGTGTCGAATAGGATGCCTATGATTGTCTGAGGAAAATGTTGTCCAAAGTTCCAGTCGTTCAACCACCTGATTGGAATAAGCCATTCCATGTTTTTGTCAACGCATCAAACATCGCAATCGGAAGTGTATTAATGCAGTTAACTGAACCGAATTGGTACATGCCAGTTTACTGTGCGAGTCGGAAACTTTCAACAGCAGAAAGAAATTACTCTACCACTGAGAGTGAAGCTTTAGGAATGATCTATAATGTCAGAAAATTCCGACACTATCTTTTGGGGAAAAAGTTTACATTTCATGTTGATCATTCAACTCTCCTTTATTTGGTCTCGAAACAAGAGTTAACTGGCAAGTTAGCAAGATGGACTCTTCTTCTCCATGAATTCGAATTTGACATTTTACATCGGCCAGGAGTACAATATGCAGTGGCCGATTATCTCAGTCGATTGGAGACAGGAGAAGAAGGCACAAGCGTCAAGGATGATTTTCCGGATGGTCAGCTTTTTCTAGTAGAAGCGGTAAATGCACAGGGTGTAAATGAAGAAAGTGAGGATGGTTGGATCTCAGAAATGACAATCTTTCTTACAATGGGGTTGCCACCCGAACATCTATCGACAGACGAAAGAAAAAGGATGGCGGTAAGGAGTCGTAATTTTTGTCTTTTGAATGATATTTTGTATCATAAGGGCGCAGATGGTATTTGGAGAAGAACAATACGGCAATTCGAAAAATTAGTCATTCTTCGGGAATCGCATTGTGGAATTGCAGGAGGACACTATGCTGGTAAAACCACAACAAGAAAAATATGGAACAGTGGGTTATGATGGCCTATAGTGATGAAGGATACGGTTGAATATTGTCAGAAATGTGATTTATGCCAGCGTATGGGACAACCGACAGAAAGGGACCGAATGTCGTTTCAACCGGTCTTACCTCTTGAACCTTTCCAGAAATGGGGGTTGGATTTTGTAGGCCCTTTCAAACCAGCAGCAATAAGAACAGGCAATAGATATATTATAGTGGCTACTGACTATTGTACAAAGTGGGTAGAAGCTAAAGCTCTTAGGGATAATACGACAGCTTCAACAGCAAAAATTTTGTACGAAAGTATATGGTGTCGATTCGGCTGCCCAATAGAATTAGTGAGCGATCAAGGTAGGCATTTCATTAACAAACTTGTTCATGAATTGTCTACCTACTATGCAATGGTTCATAAGAAAAGAACCCCTTACTATCCACAAGCGAATGGATTGGCGGAGTCGACAAACAAAACCCTCCAGACAATACTCAAAAAGATAGTAAATGAGAATCGTACGGACTGGGATCAAAAGTTGCATAGTGCTTTATGGGCATATCGCACGTTGTACGAAACATCTATCAAATCAACACCCTTCAGTATGGCTTTTGGATTGGAAGCAGTGATGGCAATTGAATTCCAGATTCCAACACTCCGAATACAAGCAACTGAAAAATTAAATGAACTACAGTCGGAGCAAATTCGGAAGGAATCTTTATTACTGTTAGAAGAAGACCGACTACAAGCTATGACAGCTTTAGAGCATAAGCAAAGGCAAACCAAGGCATTTGTAAATCGACACCGACGTAAAACCGAATCGCAATTCAGAATCGGGAAACCGGTACTGGTTTTCCAAACCAAGATGGGGGCGATGCCAGGAAAACTTCGGTATAGATGGACGGGACCAGTTTGGATCGTGAATAGTAAAAATGTTACGTATCAACTGGGTCAATGGTTTCCGGCTTAAACCATATCGTGGACATATGCCGGAAAATCCATTCAAGGATGAATCGGAAGAAAAGTTTAAAAAAAAAAAACTAACTATAGAATATTTTTTGCCAAATCATAACTAACTCTCACGAAGAGATTCTTGGAGTAATTTCAAAAGACTATAAGTAAAAGTGGTGGAGGCATATTTCTATTAGTCATTATTACTATTTCTCGCCATCACTCCACTAGTACGCCTAGTCATTATAACATTAATAGTACTTTTATTCCCTAGGCATCATGCAAAAGATTCATCTCTTAAAACCTATTTCTGTAATGACTGTTTCATCACAGAAGCAGAAACGCATTCGAGCTCACCGGTTTTCTGATTTTTCTCGCCATAGCCCACAACAGTTCTCACAGCCCTCATTGAGTGACGATCTATTCATCGACGACGACAATATGCCGATTGTCATATCTGACAACTTGCGCCGCTGGCTCGCTCGTAGTAAGTTACAGGGATTTTTGAAAATCGCACAAACAGAGCCTCATCCGAACGCGGAAGCTCTGTTGGCAGAAATCAATGTCTCGACGATCACGAATAAGAAGGTACGGGCTGTGTTGGAGATGCCAAGAGGCGGGTTCAACACTGTCAACAAGGTCACAGAGGATGTTTTCCGGTCCTATTTTGGTGAATATTCGCCGTCTGCCAAAGCGTATCAGACATAGGGAGGTAGGGATGTGTTTTTTCATGAAGTTGCAAAATTTTTATTGGAAGTAGGGTTTGTTAGTCCCAGATTCTACTGTATGCCCAAAAGGAGGGCCGGATTTATTATCGCCTCTTATGAATGCGAAGCTTTTGATTGGGGGCTATTGTCGGCAGATGCTCTGAGAGAGCAACTAAACGGAGTTCGGAAAGGAAAACCAATGAAGCCAATTTTTGCTCGCTGGTTATCAGTATTATTTCCGACTGCAAAGCCGGAAAACCGATCAGAGGTGCGTCGGCCGCCTCAGGTACAATCATCCCGAGCCCGACGACAAGTCCAAAGGGAAGAGTGGAGGGAAGAAGAATCAACATAGGATGATACCACTCGGACTGAGACTGACCAACCGGAACCAAGGCACCAAGAAGAATCGGAACAACAACAGTCGACGCAATCTGAACAGTCGATACCACAACCCGAACCTACCCAGCAATCACCGACTCCACTGCCGGAGTCTCAACCACATAGGATGCAACAACGAGGGACGACAGACGAGCAATCGTCACAATAGCAGGAATCGCGACGAGTTTACATTGACCAGCAACCACCGAAACAACGAAGGGTGAAACAACGGTCTCAAACATACTCTAGACCGGAGCAAGAACAACCTATGCAAAAGAAAAAGGGAACTAACGATCAAGCCACCCAAAGCACGCATATACCTCGTGTCAATCCAGATGACATGTCACGAGTTCGAAAAGGGCAGGCATCAACAACAATGGTGCAAGAGGCACTCGGTTTTTCTGATATTCCTGCAGCAGCACATGAGCTAGCTGCCATTCTGCAGTTCGGAACATCATATGAATTGGTAGAATGGTTAGCTAAAAGACTGCAAGAAGTGTTGGAAAAAATGGCGCAAGAGCACAGAGATCAAATAATGATCCAGAAGTCATTATGTGGAGCTATCGAACCAAATGAGCAAGCAGAAGTGGATAGAATTGGTCAACAACGACATGCTCAAAATAGAGGTGAAGCCATTCAAATACCACCATTACATGAGGCATTGGTGGAAGTACACCGTGATTATGAAAAGGCTAGTAGAGCGGCTAGGGATATGGCCGAATTATACAAACAGGCTACAACAACTGCAGATGTGCTTAATGCACAGTATAAACAAATGTAGGTCGAAAATCAACAATTGAAAAATAAACTACAAGAAGAACAAGGGGCTTTAGAAAAAGTGAGAGAACAAATAGTCCAGCCAGAGTCACAAAGACAACCTTTGGGGACGGATTCGGAATTACAAAAGAGGTTGTACCAAGCCGAACAAGCACGAAGGGAGGTAGAAATTAAGGCGGAAAAGACTGAGGACCGGTTCAGGGAAATGGAGGTTCGATTACAGTCGGCAAAAATGACGGCCGACAAATGTTTAGGGGAAAAGGATAATGTAATACAAGATTTACGCCAACAGTTAGCCCAACAACATGAGACTACAAGGCAACAAGTTGAGGAACTGGAGGAGTATGTCAAAAGCCAAGAGACTTGTTTTACAACACAGTTGGCGGGTAAAGACAAACTGATAAACGAAATCAATGAAAAAATTATTCAGCAGCAGAACAACTGGAATGAAGAGAAAGCGATGCTAGAAAACCGATGTGCAGAAATTCAAACAGTCTCCGAGAAACGACGACTTGACCTCTTAGTGGCCCAAGCTAAACTGATGTAGTCAGAAGCATTGATGCGTTTCTCCCCTTTTAGGGGGTCTCCACCCATTCCATGAAGTCCCGCTTCGATAGCCGAAGCGTGTCATCAAGCTTGTATTTCTCAAGAAGCCAACCTTCAAACTCATCCCAAGTCCAGATCTCAGCCCGTACCTCGAGGACCTCCGCGTGGATGCCTGGCGTCGCCACCCGAGGAAATCCAGCCAAACGCCTGTCTTCCGGAATGTCCCTCATCACCATTTCGGCTCGATAGGCCTCTAGGTAGCTCGTGGCGTCCTTTCCACCAAACCGGCCTATCGTGCCAACAATTGCTTCAATAGCCCTATCAAGGGCGCCTGTGCCTTCACACGCACTCACTAATCGATCTACAGCTAAAGCCATGGCTTCCGCAAGCTCCGTTCCCCTCATCTTTTCTATTCCTCTACCGCCTTTTCATGTCGGGTTCACCAAATATGTTACATTGTTATGCGCATGCGTATAGGACCAAGGAATAACTGATCAGGAGTAGGAGCAAGAAAGACAGCGGCCGTGCTTCCACACACACACACACACAGATACACAAAAACCGCAACCGAATGAAACAACGGAAGCGAGACGAATGCGTATATGTATGTATATATATATATTCTGATGAAAAAGAGGTTATAACCGGTAGGCCGATGAGCGACAAACCTCCTACACCTACGCGCACACACACAGAAGAGCGAGATGGAGACTCTACCGGAAGCACTCAGGTGTTCCGCGGAGCAGAATCAGCCTCCCGAAAACCTGCACAGCGCAAATACAGAGAAAGACGGAGGAGGAGAGCTCGGTCCCAATCCGATAGCACTTCGTCCTCAACAAAAGCGATCCCTTATACGATCCCTCTCCCTCTCTTTTATAGCCCAAGGAGGGAGGCCGTTACAACTTGTTACATCATCTTTATTCTCTGTCCTTTCAAACAGAGATATACCTCCATTTCCTACCTATCAAATCCGTGTGACCTAGGATATTCACATCAGCCGACTTGTACCGTAATACGTTCATTACTACAAAACTTGTGCCCGCATGTAAGGGCCAGTTCACGCACATCATTCTCCGATTCCGCCTAGGCAAGGGTTTCTCGACGACAATGCAAGTCCTTTGCTTCGATCCACTTGGTGCAGTAGTCCGTTGGCACGAGAATGTACACATTACCGGTTTGTGAGGCTGGGGGTTTGAATGGACACATGAAATCCAAACCCCACTTTTGGAACGGCTCAAGCGGTACCACTGGGTGATGTGGCATACGACCCGATTCCTGAGGTTGGCCAATGCGTTGAAAGGCGTCGCAAGCCTTGGTGAATGCCATGGCATCATGTCTGACCGTTGCCCACCAAAGGCCGCTTTGTTAGACCTTGCGGGTAATTATGTCCCCTGCATAGTGGCTGCCCGCCATCCCCGCATAGCAGGCGGTGAGAATAGCGGTTATTTCGTGGTGCCGGACCACCGTACGCCAAATATCATCTTCCAAACGAAAATAGAGGATGTCGTCCAACAATCAAACATTACAGCTACCTGCCACCAATTGTTTCTGCTCATCACTAGAGAGGTGTGGTGGCGGCACCCCGTTAGTGTCACGGACACACCAACGCTAGACTATGACAAAGCACGGATGATAAAGCTACGACCGATAAGGTTACTGTTGGGAATATGTCGCTCCAGTGGGAGGATCCAACTGTTCAGAAGTAGCCGACAACTGACAGCCGAGAGTCGAAGAGTCGACACAAAGAGTCGATTTTTTGAAGAGATTATTATTATTATTATTATTATAGTAATCATAATAATCAATGATCTGTAGCAGTGGCTACAATTGTAAATAGATATATACGATGTATCTGTAGATATACATATCTGTCGTTCAAAACAGCGCTCGGCCACAACCGAGGAATAGGATTACCTCACAGAAAACAGGAAATACAAAATGCACGAAGACAATAGAGAGGAGGGTACACAGGATGTTTACGTGGAAAACCCTAAATGGGAAAAACCACGGGAGTCCTCAGACTCCAACTATCACTATGAACAGAGATGTACAATAGTGAAGCTACAAGGCAACAACCTTGAGTTCACTGTCTTCGCCACAGGCGGCGGTAATACACAGAGGCAACGACCTCTTCGTCTCTCTCTCTCTCTCTCTCTCTTTCTCTCTCAGCTGCTCTCACTTCGCATGAAAAATGAGCAACAAACAACAAACTGTTTGCCCTAAGTCATATTTATACACATATGACTTTCGGGCTATTTACAAATATAGCCTCAAGGGCTCTTGGCAAACATATTCACAAATATGTCCCCGCATCCGGATCTCTCTCCGGGTACATTCGTCATCCGGCTCCGTAACCGGGGTCTTCATCATCCGGCTCCGTAGTCGGGGTCTTCAGCATCCGTCTCCGTAGCCGGGGTATTCATCATCCGGCTCCGTAGCCGGGGTCTTCATCATCCGGCTCCGTAGTCGGGGTCTTCAGCATCCGTCTCCGTAGCCGGGGTATTCATCATCCGGCTCCGTAGCCGGGGTCTTCATCATCCGGCTTCATGCCGGGTACTCTTCATCATCCGGTTCCGTAACCGCAACCGGGCTTGCCGTCATTCATCTCCGGACATCCCATCCGGAGGGACCGAAATCCCAACAATATCTAGGGCAAGCAGACGTGAGCGAGGTGTGCGCAAGAGAGAGAGACAAGGAAAGAGAGAGCAGCGCCATTGTTGTGTGCATAACAGTAGACGCCAAGAACCCTGTGTGGTTGATACACTCAAAATCAGAGTGTTGTAATCTTTGTCCTTTGACATCCACCGTATCGTGAAGTTTTTTCTTCTCCCATGGTTTTCTCCCGGTTTTGGGTTTCCGCATAAATCTCTATGTACTGTGTCGTTGTGTGGTTGTGTTGTGTATTTTCAGTATCGTTTGATCTTGTGGTTTTACGAATCGATTCTCAACAAAGTGGTATCAGAGCTTGAGGTGCAAGCATGGAAGGAGGTGTGAGCGGCTTCCCAGGCATGATCGTTCTAAATGTTGAAGACGAGGCCGTGTCGATGCGGAAGATCAAGAAGCATTCGACTCTTCTCTGTACCTGCGTATGACAGTTTCTAGGTCGTTGCACAGAGATAGGGAGAGAGAGAGAGAGAGAGGCACAAAAGACTTTCTATTCCACAAAGCAATAATACAACACCCCAACCTTACAACAAGATTACAAGGTCACTTTATATAGTGACCGACTTAGGGCAACTACCATTTATGCTAATTACACAAATGGCCCAAACTTAAGCTATACAAAGGGATAGTGTGAATACGTCCATTATACACTTGTATTCGACACTCCCCCGTAATGGGCGTATACATGGGTTATCTAAGATTACAGGTATAAACCTAGGTTCTCGGACATATCAGTTTTGTTCGAGTCGGCAGGGTCCGAGGCAGAAGACCGAACTGGTCGGGTCGGAAGAGTTGAAGCCGATCGTTAAGGAACTGATGTCGGTTGTCGGAAACCATCCTGCGCTGTGTCCGGCTCTAACCGGACTGGTTTGTCGTTACGCCCATCTGATGCCGAAGAGACCGAAAGCGGTCTGCCGAAAGACACTTGGTCATTCCATCTGCGACATTGTCGGTTGTGGATATTTTCTCTAGACCGATTTTCCCTGAAATGACGCAATCCCGAACGAAGTGATATCGAACGTCAATATGTTTGGAGGCGTTGTGGTGAACCGGATTTCTCGACAAGGCAACAGCACCTTGACTGTCGCTATAGACAACTGGAGCCGAGTCATGGTCGACTTGTCGAAACGTGTGCGCCAGCCGGCCGAGCCACAAAGCTTCTTTTGCAGCGTCGGACGCAGCTACATATTCTGCTTCGGTCGTTGAGGTCGCTGTGCACTCCTGAAGTTTCGACTTCCACGAAATTGCTCCATTGCCGAACTTGAAGCAGTATCCGGTTGTTGATTTCCGACTGTCTATACAGCCGGCGAAGTCCGAGTCGGTGTAACCGACTACGCCTGAGGTTCGGTTCGGACCGAAAAGAATGCCGTGGTCTTTTGTGCCAGCCAGATATCTGAACACATGCTTGACTGCGTTCCAATGCGATCGGCCAGGATTGTGCATAAATCTGCTAACGACTCCTACGGCGTGAGAAATATCAGGCCGTGTCGCGACCATCAGGTACATAAGGGAGCCGACTGCCGGTGCATACGGTACCGACTTCATATCTTCCCCCTCCGGACCGGATGTCGGGCAGTCTCGCTGAGAGAGCCGAAGATTCATGGGGAGCGGGGTTGATGCAGATTTGGCTGATTGCATGTTGAAGCGTTCTAAGACACGTCGGATATAGTCGGTCTGAGACAAAAAAAGATGTCGTTTATCGCGATGCCGACTAATCTTCATGCCGGACCGAGGTCCTTCATGGCAAACTTCAACCGCAGTTGCCGAATGAGATCGGCAAGTTCGCCCGCGTGGCGTCCAGAAATTAGCATGTCGTCCACGTAAATGATGAGGAAGATGGGTGATCCATCTTGAGCTGTGTTGGTAAAGAGACAATGGTCCTCATCGCTTTTTGAGAAGCCGATCGATTGGATGAAGTCGTCGAACTTCTTGTACCATTGTCGCGGTGCCTGTTTGAGGCCGTATAGACTCTTCCTGAGTCGGCAGACTAGATGTTCTTGGCCAGTTGCCACGAAGCCTTTTGGCTGTTCCATATAAATTTCCTCTTCAAGATCACCATGGAGGAAGGCGGTTTTGACATCTAGCTGAATCAGCTCCAAGTTGTCGGCTGCCACTACGCCGAGTAGAAAACGAAGGGTTGTCATTTTCACCACTGGTGAAAAAATCTCGTCGAAGTCGACGCCATATTCTTGTGGGAAGCCCTTCGCAACTAATCTGGCCTTGTACTTTGGGGTGGTCGAATCAGACGTCTCTTTTAGTCGATAAACCCACTTGCAAGGAAGAGCACGTCGGTTCCTAGGTAATTCGACCAGATCCCAAGTCTTGTTTGCCCGAATGGAGTGCATTTCCGACTCCATCGCCAGATGCCAGGTGGCTGAATCGACAGATGTCGATGCTTCTTCGTAAGATGTCGGTTCGCCGGCGTCGGTGAAGAAAATTCCAGGAGAATACCTCTCCGGAGGTTGCGACAGTCTCTCGGATCGTCGAGGTAAGATTGGACTGGTCGCATCGGGTATCGAGGTCGGATGGTCCGAAAGCGGATTGTTCTGCTGTGCCGAGTCGGGGTTGTCCGAGTCGGTAATGTAAGGTTCAGCTACCCGTGAAGCTGACCGTGTGTTAAGAGCGGGGCCTTCTTGAAGGGTCGGCACATCGGAAAATGTTACCCTTCGGACTTCGATCGGTTTTTCGACTGATGGATTCATAGCCGACTCGTTGAACACAACGTCCGAACTTCGAACGATTTGTCTGCGTTCGGGGTCCCAGAGTCGGTATCCCATTTCGCCGTCGGATCCATATCCAAGGAAAATGCATTTCCTGGACCGAGGTGCAAGTTTTCGGCGATCATCTTTCGGAATAAGGGCGTACGCCTCGCATCCGAAGATCCTCAGCTTGTCGTAATTCGGCTTACTGCCGATCCATAGTTCCTGAGGAATTTGAAGTCCTAGAGGTCTGCTTGGCGACATATTGATTATGTGTACTGCCGTGAGTAGAGCCTCTGCCCAGAAGCCATCCGACAGTCCGGAGTGTTGGAGCATGGAAACTATCCGTTCTTGGATTGTCCGATTCATTCGTTCTGCAATCCCGTTTTGCTCCGGACTGTGTGGTGCCGTAAATTCACGTCGGATGCCGCGTTGTCGGCAGAATTTGACGAATTCTTCGGATTTGAACTCTCCCCCATTGTCTGTCCGAAAGCATTTCAGCTTTCGGTCGGTTTGATTTTCTACCATAGCGAGCCAATCGGTGAAGATCGAGAAGACACGATCTTTGGTGCGAATTGGATAAGCCCACACCTTTCGAGTCGAATCGTCAATAAAACTGACGAAGTAAGAGGCACCGCCGACAGACTGATGCGGCATTGGGCCACAGACGTCCGAGTGGACTAAATCGAGAGGTCTCGTTTCTCGTGGTGCTGATGTCGGGTGTGATGCGGCTGCTTGTTTGCCATACTGGCAATGCTCGCAGAATTGGTGGTCGGAGAAGGAGATTTTGGGGATGTATCCGGCTCTAGATAGATGCGTAATGCCGGCCTTGCTGAGGTGTCCTAATCTTCGGTGCCATAGTGATGACACAGGAATATCCACCAGAAACAGGTTACCCTCTCTGAGCGTAACATGTAACGGATACAGGGAGTGTATCTTGGGTCCTCTAGCAAGCAGGAGGTTCCCCCTGTGGAGTGTCCACCCTCCCGAAGAAAAACCGGCACGAATGCCGTCTTCATCTAGTTGTCCGACTGAGATCAATGGCCTTGAGAGCTCGGGTACATGTCGGACATTGTGGAGTACAAGTGTAGAGCCACCTGCAAGGTTGAGCTCTACTGTGCCGATTCCGATGATGTCACAGTGTTGTGAGTTGCCGACTCGAACTGAGTCGGAGTGACGGATCGTATATTGCCGAAATTGGGATCGATGAGGAGTCACGTGAAATGACGCGCCCGAATCTAAGAGCCATGTGCTCGATTCTTCAGTCGTGAGTAGAACTTCTGATCCGACTGGATTTTCGATTGATAGTATATTCGGGTCGTCTGGTAGCACATCAGCTGAGAAGCTGACGTAATTGATCTCCTCATGCTGGCCACTCTTCTTGTTGTTCTTGTTTTTGAGTGCGCGGCAGTCGGCTTTGATGTGTCCGGGTTTCTTGCAATAGTTGCAGATTCGGTTATCCCGTGACTGGCTCCGTCTTCGCTGATTGTTCGGTGGCCGTGAGGAATCTCTTCCTCGTATGTTCGATCGGTCTGTCGAACCTTGTACTACGTAAGCGTCGTCTGTTGAGTCTTTGGCGAAAGACTTTCTCCGAGCTGCTTCGGTCAGGATTGCGCTCGTGACTTCGGAGTATTTAACAGCCGTGGTTGACGCGTTGCACACGGTTGTGACGAAAGTTTCCCATGATGAGGGAAGGCTGCTCATGAGTATCATTGCTCTGAGTTCATCCTCGATTGCCGTCCCCTGTGACGAGATTTGGGAGCTTATGCTTTCGTACTCATTGAGGTGTGCTTGAACCGAATCGGATTCTTTCATCCGCAAGTTGTAGAGGCGCCGGATCAGAAACATCTTCGTTGCGGCGACCTTCTTTTCGTAAGTGTCCGACAGTGTTTTCCACAGTTCGAATGCTGTCGTACACGATTGCACCGTAAAGTATACCGATTCCGATAGGTGCATCCGAATCGTGGCGCGGACGATTCTGTCCAGCTTCTGCCACTCAATTGGTTTGTATCCTTCTGGAGGTTCTTCATTTTCGATGGGATCGATTTGCCCCTTGACTATGAGATAGTCCTGCATTTGTTCCTTCCAGAAGTTGAAGTTCGATCCATCGAACTTTCGTAGACTCATTTCTGACGAGCCGGATGTTGATGCCATCAAATTTGGTTTCGGTTGACGAAGCTCGGTTCGGAGTTGACTACGAACCTTGTTGGAGTGCAGCCGGTTGGCTCACCCGATATCGTTCTAGTCGGATTTGAACCCGAGTCGGTTCGGCTTCGGATATATGTATTGTTGAACTTGCTCGAATTTACTCCGGTAACTTGAGGGACAGGACCGACTGGTCTTCCCGAATGTTGCCGAGTCGGAGTGAGCCCGGTTCGCTTCAGATATATATGCCGAATACCGATTATTGAAACCGATTATCTGGACCGATTCTGCTTCGGGTGGCTGCAGCGACGAGAGAGACAGATCCAACTGATCCTCCCGAATGTCGATCAGCCGGATGAAGCGCGAATTGGGGTTGTTGTCTTGAGACCGATCTGCACCGAGTGGTTACAACGAGCGGCGAGCAGCGTTTAATGACCTTTTCGGATGCCGTTTAACCGAGTGAAGCACGATCGTGTCAATGTTGCACAAGGGGATTTCACCTCGAGCGGTTGCGATCACAAGGAACGGAGTACAACCGGCTGGCTTACTCCAAGCGAAGATGATCTAACGCGAAGAGATGCAAGCCTCGTTTTTCTTCTTCTCTCTTCTTCGAATGACGCAGGAAACCGAATGCTGTGCAGGTTAAGACGACGGCCGACAGCGGATTGAAGGACCGAATACTGTGCAGGCTCTGATACCAGATGTTGAAGACGAGGCCGTGTCGATGCGGAAGATCAAGAAGCATTCGACTCTTCTCTGTACCTGCGTATGACAGTTTCTAGGTCGTTGCACAGAGATAGGGAGAGAGAGAGAGAGAGAGGCACAAAAGACTTTCTATTCCACAAAGCAATAATACAACACCCCAACCTTACAACAAGATTACAAGGTCACTTTATATAGTGACCGACTTAGGGCAACTACCATTTATGCTAATTACACAAATGGCCCAAACTTAAGCTATACAAAGGGATAGTGTGAATACGTCCATTATACACTTGTATTCGACACTAAACTCACAGAACTATGCAGACTTGAAGATAAAGATGGAGAACCTTCTCATTGTCAAAGACCTGTACGAGCCAGTCGACAGAGTAGATATACCCAAGGGGGTATTGGAGTCGGATAGTAAACTTCATAACAGAAAGGTGGTGGCCACCATCCGACAATGCATCGACGTAAGTGTCTTGCAACATCTAGCGAATGACACAAATGCACATGAGATGTGGCAGAAGTTGTCAGGTCTATATGAGAGGAAGAATGCGCTCAATAGAACCTCACTGATGAGAAAGATTGTACGGCTGAAATACAGGGATGGTGAGAGCATCGTCGAACACATCAGCACATTCATGGGGTATGTGAATCAACTTGCTGCAACCAAGATTCCCTTGGATGATGCGATGCAGGCCATCCTGCTGATGTGCACACTGCGAGATAGCTGGGAGAACTTGGTGGTCACTATCAGCACCTCCTGTCAAGAAGAGAACTTTTCTTTACAAATCGTAAAGACAAGCATCCTAAATAAGGAGGCAAGGAGGAAGGACTAGGGAGTCCTGTCCCAGTCGGAGTCGAATGTAACACAACATTCGGACAGAGGAAGGAACCAGCAAAGAAGTCCAAAAAGGAGAGAAAAGTCCCAAGCCAGATCAAAGTCCACAGGTAAGCTAGTGTGCTTTTACTGTTGTAAACCTGGACACTTCCAGAAGGACTGCCGACACATGAGAAAAGACAAGGGTGTCGGAAACAATGTCGAACCCAAGAAGATTCTTGATGATCTGCCATTGCTACGAGCAATGAAGAACTGTTGTTCATCTGTGAACAAACAAATGAAAATCTTGCAAGTGAAGAATGCACTTAGGTGATCGATTCCGGGGCATCGTTCCACATAACTCCGTCGAGAGAGTATTTCTTGACTTACATAGCCGGAGATCACGGTTATGTGAAAATGGGTGATAGTGGAGAGAGTGCAAGATAGCTGGAGTCGGAAGTGTCCGCTTGACGACATCGATAGGGTGTCGACTGACTCTGAAGGATGTTCGACATGTCCCCGATATCAGATTGAATCTGATATCGACTGGAAGGTTAGATAACGAAGGCTATAGTGGTAGATTTTGGAATAGCAAGTGGAAGTTCTGCAGAGGAAATCTTATAGTGACCCGAGCACAGAAAGAAGGCACATTATATATGATGCATGCCCGACTATGAAAATCCGAAGTAAATGTGGCAGCCAACTCGGCAGGAGAAATATGGGATAAGAAGCTAGGCCACATGAGTAAGAAGGGAATGCACCTGCTAGCAGACAAGAAACTTCTACCAGAAGTCAAGGGAGTGCACTTGGAGAAGTGCGTCGACTGCTTAGTCGGAAAGCACAATAGCGCAGCATTCCACACAAGACCACCGAGGAGAAGAGAAGTGCTACTGGAACTAGTACACAAGGAGATGTGCTATGTGGATGCTCCATCACATCGAGGTGGACAGTACTTTGTGACGTTCATTGACGACTATAGTTAGAAGACATGGGCCTTCGTATTGAAGTCGAAGGAGCAAGTACTATGATTTTTCAAGGAGTTCCAAGCAAGAGCTAAAAGAGAGTTGGGTTGGAAGTTGAAGGTTGTTCAAACCAATAACGGTGGCGAGTATAGAGGGAAATTCGAGGAATACTGCAAGTGCCAAGGTATTCGGATCGAGTACATAGTGCCAAAGACCCTAGAGTTGAACGAGCTTGCTAAGAGGATGAATCGAACAATCATGGAGAGGGTAAGGAGCATGCTCTCTCCTGCGAAACTGCCAAAATACTATTGGGCTGAGGCAATGTATACAGTTGTTTATCTCATCAACAGGTCTCCCTCAGTACCATTAAAGGGTGATGTCCCAAAGAGAGTGTGGACAGGGAAGGATGTCTCCTACTAATAGCTGAGGGTGTTCGGATGTTTGGGGTATATGCATGTACCGAAGGATCAGAGGTCAAAGCTTGATAGTAAGTCAAAGGCATGCATATTCATGGGATATTCAGAAGATGAGTTCGACTATAGGCTATGGGATCTGGTCGACAAGAAGGTAGTGAGAAGTCAGGATGTAGTCTTTCGTGAAGATAAGACGATTGAAGGCTGGAAGCAACAGAAGTTGGTTACGACTCCCCAGTCAAACCTGACT
The DNA here is from genome assembly GCF_043228905.1 of Azolla caroliniana. Lineage (NCBI taxonomy): Eukaryota > Viridiplantae > Streptophyta > Polypodiopsida > Salviniales > Salviniaceae > Azolla > Azolla caroliniana. The sequence goes on along the minus strand of NW_028230449.1, from coordinate 9,458,199 downwards.
ATCGTCGATCTAAGGTTAAGTGAACCAACAACGTCAGCTATTTGGAGACGGCCAGTCGGCACAATCGAATCCAAGTTGGTCGACTCAGAGAGACCAACTGAATGTGAGTTAAAGTCGGCAGAGCTGCTAAGGTCAATTGAAGAGTATGAGTTGGAGTCATGCAACCTGGAGATGTCGATTGATGTGCAGGAACCCGAGTGAAGAGAAGAGTTGGTAGAGACATCCGAAAGAGAACCACCAACGAGTGGAAGGAGATACCCACTCAGAGAAAGGAAAGCACCGACAACATATGCTAGTCAATACATCCTCTTGACTGATGAAGGTGAACCGGAGTGCTATGAAGAAGCCATTGCCAACGAGCACTGAGCGAAATGGCTGAGCATGATGCAAGATGAGTTGGAATCCTTGCACGAGAATTACACCTACGACCTGGTAGAGCTACCGAAAGGTAAGAGAGCACTCAAGAATAAATGGTTGTACAAGGTGAAGACTGGAGAAGCCGACAATGAGCCCTGGTATAAAGCCCGCATAGTGGTGAAGGGTTTTCAATAAAAAAAGGGCATCGACTTCGACGAAATATTCGCACCAGTCGTAAAGATGACATCCATTCGAACTATTTTGAGTATAGTGGCCAGTATGGACCTAGAGATTGAATAGTTGGATGTCAAAACCGCATTCTTACACGGGGAGCTAGAAGAAGAAATCTACATGCAGCAACCTGAAGGTTTAGAGGAGAAAGGGCAAGAAAAGCTTGTACGGTCTAAAACAAGCTCCACGCCAATGGTACAAGAAATTTGAGTCCTTCATGATGGAACACCGGTTCCAGAAAACACAGGCCGTTTAGTGTGTGTTTGTCAAAAGGTATGAAGAAGGAGACTTCTTGATTCTCTTGTTATATGTTGATGACATGTTGATAGTCGGACAAGACAAAAAAAGGATCAAAAGCTTGAAGAAAGCTCTGAGTAGGTCGTTTGCCATGAAAGACCTTGGACCGGCTAAACAAATCTTAGGAATGCACATGGTTCGAGACAGAACTCAAAAGGTGCTATGGTTGTCACAACAAAAGTATGTGACGAAGATCCTAGAAAGGTTCAACATGTCGGACGTGAAGCCGATCGACTCGGTGTTGCCGAAAAATTGCAGGTTGAATGTGAAGCAGTGCTCGAAAGGGGAGAAGGAGAAGGTCGAGATGAGGAAGGTACCATATGCCTCGGTTTTCGGCAGTCTAATGTATGCTATGGTCTGTACGAGACCAGACATAACATTTGTTGTGGGAGTAGTAAGCCGATAATGAGTAATCTAGGAAGAGAACACTGGGCAGCGGTGAAGTGGATACTGAGGTTCTTAAAAGGCACCTCAGGGGTGTGTCTAGGGTATGGTGTCCAAAAACCTGTGCTGGAAGGTTTTACTACAGGGGCAGAGTATATGGCAGCGGTAGAGGCCAGCAAAGAGCTGATCTGGATGAAAAATTTTCTCAACGAGCTAGGGATTAAGCAGAGGGAGTTCTTGCTTCATTGTGATAGCCAGAGTGCCATACATCTTGCCAAGAATACTGCATATCACTCCCAAACCAAGCACATACAGAGAAGGTATCATTGGTTGTGCGAGAAGGTCGAAGAAGGAGAGGAGAATTCACACTTGTGAAGATCCACACGGATAACAATAGATCCAACATGCTCAAGAAGAACCTACCTATGGACAGACTTAAAGTTTGTTGATAGAAGACAGGATTGACTGACTGCCTCTCACAGGAGTGAAGGGGGAGTTTGTTGGGAATATGTCCCTCTAGTGGGAGGAACCGATTGTTCGGAAGTAGTCGACAACCGACAGCCGACAGTTGAAGAGTCGACACAGAGAGTCTATTGTTTGAACAAATGATTATTATTATTATTATTATTATTATTATTATTATAGTAATCATAATAATCAATTATATGTAGCAATGGCAACAATTGTAAATAGATATATACGATGTATCTGTAGATATACATATGAGAGGAATTCATGCAAAGATTTGGCTTAATCGAAGAGATGTGGAAAGCATGGTCAAATATGATCAAAGGCAGAGCATTGTATCAAAGTGTGATACTCAAACTCGCGAACTTGTTTAGGGCAAAGTGTGCATAGCCGACCACTCTCATCACTTGTGCCCCAACGCCCTGTTTCACATCGCAATGCATGTGAGCTAAGTCGCATGGAAGCAATGGTTCGAATGGTAGATAATGGTATGGGCTCTAACATGTATCAATGTGTACGATTTCCCCATTCCGCAAAGAATATGGTTTTGTAGTTAGGTGCAACATGTGTAGTATAAAGTGTGAAGAGCGAGCCTCCACATTTGTCCCATGTCATGATACATTGGCGTTGCAAAAAGGCCTCATTTACAGAGGAATCTAATGATGCATCATGAAGCAAGTGTCTCGCATCCCATCTACCAAACCATTTTTCTATATCTTGCATCCAACCGGAACACAAAATTTGGCTTTTATGTATCTTTTGGATCTTTTGGCTTGCTTCCCACGCAATTCTAGGAAGTCTATGTGAGGGACTTTTTTGAACCTTAAGCATGTTTTCAACAACCCTTTCAAGGAGGAGGAGGGTGTAGGGCATTTGTTTCTTAACTTGTAGGAACTTTGTAAGAAAATGTTTTTGGACATTTTCAAACTCTTTCCACATAGATTTCGGGATGCTACTGCCCCATAATTCTCCCCATAAAGAAGAACCGGTGTCACCAAAGTGTCGAAAAGATATTTCTTGAGGACCCAACACTTAATATCTCCAAGATTGCACGTGTTCTCAAATGCATAGTATGCTCTCTTTCTCGCCCCTAAGCTGCGTGTAGCACATTCATTCCATCTATGATTTGAAGGAACTTGAAGGCCAAAATATTTGAAGCTTTCCACACATTCAAGTGGCTCATTGTTGTACATAATGCATGGTTTATCTCTTTTTTGGCTCTTCACAAGCATAATCTTTGTTTTAGAACTATTGACACTTAATTTACTATGCATGCAAAATGTTTCCAATGCCTTCATAAACTTTTGTGCATCTCCTAAAGTATTTGCAAAAAACACTACATCATCTGCATATAGCAAAAGCATAATCACAACATTCCCAATGGCAACTTCTTCAACACATTCTTCCTTTGCAAACTTGGTAACCATTTCTTCCAATTCATCAATGCATAGACCAAATAGTGTTGGTGAGAGTGGGCATCCTTACTTAACACCAATAGTGCTTTTGAAAAAATCTGAAAGTTTATCTCTCATGCGCACACAACATATAACCTTCTCATAAATTCGGGAAATTGCAAGAATATATTCACTTGGCACCTCAAGTTCTTCGATTCGCCTCCAAAGATGCTCACGAGGTACCATATCAAAAGCTTTCTTGAAGTCTACAAAGCAACAATATAAATCTTTACCTCTAAGGCGACTTTCCTCCATTAATACTCGAAGGGTGATAATGTGATCAATGGTGCTATGGTGTTTCCGAAAGCCAACTTGTCCATAAGCTCTCTTACCATTTTTTCATCCCATACACTTATCTTTGATTCCATTATACATCCAAATAGTTTTGCCATTAATGAGCCAACCATGATGGTTCGATAGTTGTTTACATTATTTATATCTCCACCTTTATGTAAAGGTTTGATCCAATTTGTAGTCCAATCGTACGGCATACCATGTTGCAATGCATCATTAAACATATTGTTTATCCATATATGTGCTTCCTTTCTCGTCCATTTGAGCATTTCAGCCTTTATACATTGAAGATCGCTTGCCTTTCGAGAGGCCAATTTCTTAAGTCCTATGCATATATCTTCAATTCTAAAGAAAGGAGGCATATGTGATAGAGAACCATAATACATTATCTTTCCGGAAAGAGATAACTCATATAAATTCTTATAATGCATAGACAAGTCGTGAAGAGTTAAGTCACCATAACTCTCAACACGTTTCCCCTTTAGATTTCCCCAAAATTTAGCACATGCAGGTGCTTTCTCTTGCGTTTGGATAAATTGTTGAGTAACTTCCCATATTCTTCTCTTTCTTTGAATAAGCCTTTTATACTCATGCAAATGCTTTTGGTAATTCTCTTTATCCTTAACTACATCCAAAACCATAAGGCACTTTCGAGCTTCACAACATTCTTTATCAAACCATTTTTTCCTAAGTTTCTTGGTGCATTTCCAAGATGTGTGGTTGGTCAAAAAACATTTGTTTGTACAGGGGAGAATGACTTTCTTGAAAGATTCCCATTTGCATTCTAGTGTGGCACCATGTTGTATCTTTGTCATTTGTAACATATCCTCAACCATCTTGGAATACATGGGTGCTCGCTTAAGGTTCATGCTCAAGTGCGGTTGTTTATTATCTTCAATAGCCTTCTCACAATCAAACCTATGCATACATTTGAGATCAATACATAAAGGCCTATGATCGGATTCCGGTGTCCATTCACCAAGTGAGAATTTATGTATACGATCCAAAATACCTTCGGAAAGTAGCATATAGTCAATCACACTATTTCTGTTGTGTTTTCTACATGTAAAACCATTAGTGTTGGGCCATAAGGAAATACCATTTTAAATAAGCAATTCGGTACTATTGCACATTTGTAGGAGTAACTTCCCAAATTTGTCTAGATCTTTTTCATCGCTAGAAGAGCGGCTATACATTTGCATATCCTCTTGCATCCTTGAGATATGTGGCATGAAAGATTCTTGTGAATCAAATTGGAAACTTCTTGTACGAGCATTCATGTCACCAAAGACAATAACTTCCCCTTTGGATTTGAAATAAGCAATATCATCTTCTAGATTGGCAAACGGTTTATCTTTATCCAAACAAGCTTAAAAGTTAGAATCTTGATGAGGAATGTAACATCCAACTACAAAAGTGGGGAAATCATTAGGTGTTTCTATTTTGAGCCATATGTTGAATTTATGTTCATCATTTTTTATGATTGACACATATTTCTCTATTTCCTTCTTAATCAAATATGCCACCCCTCCTTGTCCTCTTCTTTGTCTTGGATTTTTCTTCCATATCAAAGAGTGTAAATTATAGTTTCCTAAACCTTGAATCCTTTGAGTATCATGCTCCCATGTTTCAACAAGAAGTGTGATATCCGAGTCATCGGTGAACTCCTCTATGCCAAATCTCGCATTCCATGGGTATCCATTGCAATTCCAAAAGCATAGTAGTAAAAGGTGTGGGTTAGTCTCATAGATTACGTGTCCCTATTTGCCTACATTTCCATCTTTAGGCACATCCTTAACCTTATTTTTCAATCTTTCTTCATATGCGTTACGGCGAGCATTTTGTTATGAGATAGTACGATCTTCACTCACAAAGCATTGCGTACCTTTGAGGTATACCCAAGTATTTTCGAGTATGATTCGCCGCTTTGTATCATCTGTCATTGTGCATACAATAGACCTTTCTCCGGAGCGAGTAACACCATGTTTCCCAACTCGGTGTGCCCCATATACATTCACATGTGACATCCCATAATGCATGCTAAAAAATTCACCAATGCCCTTTCCAAGGGATGCGGGTGTTTCCAAGAGAGAGAGAGAGAAGGAAAGAGAGAGCGGCGCCATAGTTGTGTGCGTAACAGCAGACGCCAAGAACCCTGTGTGGTTGATACACTCAAAATTAGAGTGTTGTAATCTCTGTCCTTTGGCATCCACCATATAGTGAATTTTTTCTTCTCTTGTGGTTATCTCCCGGTTTTGGGTTTCCACATAAATCTCTATGTACTGTGTCGTTGTGTGGCTGTGTTGTGTATTCTCAGTATTGTTTGATCTTGTGGTTTTACGAATCGATTCGCAACAGTTACGAACATGGAACTCGATGTGATGAGGCTAGAAACTCAGGAAGTTGGGAGCGATGAGATCAGGAAGTTGGGTTTTTCCAAAAGATGACTTTGATAAGAAAGCTAGGGTTTTTTCCCAAACGATGGCTTCGATAAGAAAATTGGAGTTTTTTTCCAAAATATGGCTTTTCCTCCCTTCTCGTACTTCGCTTCGAGTTCCCCGTTACCACACGAAGATACACTTGCATGAGGAACTCCAATTTTCATCTCCCGTTACCACACGAAGATACACTTGAATAAGGATCTCTAGTTTGCATCTCCAGTTCCATTGCATGCATCCACATGACCTTTACTTTAGTCCCTCATAAAGTTTACTTTAGTTGTCCATGGCCTCCACATTCAGTTACAGCTCGTGCCCCATCCGATCCGATCCAATCTGTCTCGTCCTGTCCCGTCCGTCCAAAACAATTTGGCCACGTCAATCCATCCGGATAGTTTGGCCCAAGTCCAACCATTCCTTCTGTAGTCTTAACAAATAGATATAAACTAATGGGTCTCAATCTGCTTATATAGTGCTTGATCAGAAAGTTTCCTATCTATGTGGGATATCTTAAAGTTCTAGTATTCCCTCATCTTCTCAAGCTTCATACTTGCATAAGTTGATATGTAGTTGTCCATTTTATATGTAGTAAAATGCGTTCAGAAGCTCATGAAGATGTCTATCTTTTCATACCAAGCCATTAAGCTAATCTAAAATAATTATTTCATTATTTTTCATATCGTGTGTCAACAACCACATGACAATGGTCCTCAACAAAGACACGAACACCAAGGGCGTGAGAGACCATGTACGATCTTCATCAAAGGCAGGAACACCGATGGAAATGAGCGACCATCTGCGGTCCTCACCAGAGACATGAACACTAATGGAAATGAGTGATCATGTGTGGTCCTCACCAGGAACTGGAACACCAACGGGCGTGAGAAACCATGTGCGGTCCTCACAGGAGACACGAACACCAACTGTCATGAACATCGACTCGAATGTGAACCTTAGGCCCTTGTATATATATATTTTGTGGGTACAAGCGCTATGTGTGGAAACGTGTATGGATCTATAGTTGGTACTAGACAACAAACAACACATACAGAAAATAGAATAGGCGTGGAGACTTACACAGATGGAGCTTTAATGGAAATCTTCTTATTACTTCGTTCTTTTTTAGAGATACGATACTCTACTTGTCATCACTCATTACAATGTTAGGTATTCGCTTATATACTAAGCCCTAACTTATTAACGAGTTCACACTCGGACGCATACAATTTGGAAGGAGTCCACCTTTTATGCCAACAAACTCCCCTGTAGAAGGACTACTCTTTCTTGCATGTACAAGTGCTTGGGGTTATCTCCCCCGTAAACCTAGATTGCAAATTTAACTAGATCTTATGTTACAAGTCTGTCGGCAAGTAGCCCAGTCGGTAAACGTATAGTATGAGTGTCAGTCAGCTCTTACCTTCTGCTCCTCCTTCGCCTTCCTTTTGCCCGGTCTCTTGTCGTATCCCCGTCTTCATCCTTAGTGTTCCGAAGCGTTGATCTAGGAGTTGCTTGCTCAGGCAATTGGCGATGTTCACCTCGGTGTCGATTTTGGCTAAGATTGTCAGTTTGAAAGTCAGTTGTGCATCCATGGTCCCTTTTAGATACCTGAGGATGTGCTTGATGGCCTCCCAATGCTTCTTTCGTGGGTTTGACATGTATCAGCTAACCACCCCTACGACATAGGCTAGGTTGGGTCAGGTCGCCACCATTGCGTACATGATACTTCCTATTGCCGATGTGTAGGGTATCTTTCCATTAAGCTCTCTCTCCTTGTCCGTTGCAGGAGAGTCTCTATCCGATAGTCTAATCGACGTCGGACGCGGTGTCGATGCGGCCTTTGCATTCTCCATGTTGAAGCGCTTCAGCACCTTGCGGATGTATTCGGATTGGGAGAGTCGGCGAGTGTTGGTCGTCCGATTTTGCTCTATCCTCATGCCCAATATGTGTTGGGCTTGTCCGAGTTCCTTCATCGCGAACTTTGCATGAAGGCTCCGCTTCAGCTTACTGATCTCTGCTTGATTGTTCCCTGCAATTAACATGTCGTCAACGTATAGGATTAGATAGATCCTTGACTCGTCGGCCAATTGCCGAACATACATGCATGGGTCGGAGTCCGATACATTGTATCAAAGCTGCCGTATGTAGGAGTCAAACTTCTGGTACCACAATCTTGGTGCTTGTTTTAGGCCATATAGACTTTTCTTTAGTTGACATACGAGTTGACTGTCTTCCCCCATCTCCGTGAAGCCTGCTGGTTGAGACATGTATATGTCTTCTTCCAGATCTCCGTGTAGGAATGCCGTCTTTACGTCCATCTGCTCGAGCTCTAGATCTTCTGTCGCAACGACTCTTAGTAGGAGTCGGACGGTGGTCATCTTGACTACTGGTGAGAATATCTCGTCGTAGTCGACCCCGTATTCCTGTTTGAATCCTTTCGCGACAAGCCGAGCTTTATACTTGGGTTTCTCTGAGTCGGATACATACTTGTATCGGAACACTGGTTTGCAAGGTAGCAGATTTCTTCCTACTGGTAGTTCGACTAGCTCCCATATCTGATTCTGATGAATCGAGTCCATTTTGGATTTCATGGCCTGCAACCATGTTTCGGTGTCCAGTGCATCCATAGCTTCGCCATACGTGCGTGGTTCGCCTGCATCCGTGTAGTGGACATAGTCGAAGCCCGGTTGATAAAACTTTGTTTGCCTTCGAGCTCGTCTAGATCTCCTGGGTGCCGTAATATCTGGTTTGGATTCTTTGATCGGTTCAAATTGACGATCGGTATTTGTTGAACCATTTGTGCCAGGAGTCTGGTTAGGTGTCTGGTTGTTCTCCCCTATGGTTGTTGTCGACTCGGTTCTGACTGGCCTCTTAGCGACTCTGCCTTTGTCGACTCTTGTTGATTCGGCTGTGTCTTCGATTGTTTGGTCTTTGAGTTCGACGTTAGGACTTGTTTCCGATTCGGTGTCAACATGGATGTTCGCAATTTGTTGGAGTTCGACTATTTGTCGAGTCTCCGATTTGGCCCATTGGGTTGGTCCTTCTACGACAGTGTTGTCATCTTTGAAGGGTACCTTCTTACCAACTGTTTTCTATTGGTTCCGTTGAGAGAAGATAGAGTCTTCATTGAAGACTATGTCACTTCTCCGGATCAATTTGCGGTTCTCAGGGTCCCATAGCCGGTAGCTGAAGTCCCCGTCGGTTCCATAACCGAGAAATATGCACTTTGTTGCATGGGGTGCCAATTTCGTCCTTTTGTCCCTGGGGATGAACGCATAGGCTTCGCATCCAAATATACAGAGCCTATTGTAGGTTGGTTGTTTGCCTGACCATACTACCTGTGGCACTTTCAGCCTGATTGCTCTTGACGTCGCCAGATTTATCAAGTACATTGTCGTCTACACTTCCGTCTAGTACAATGCCTCAGCCCAGAATTCTAGCTTCAGTTCGGCTTGCTGGAACATTGCCGTCACCCTCTCCTGGATCGTTCGGTTGATCCGTTCAGCCACCCCATTCTGCATGGGTGTGTAAGGAACGGTCTTTTGATGCCAGATCCCTTTTTCAGACAGGTACCGTCTGAAGGCTCTGGAGGTGTACTCACCTCCATTGTCGAATTGGAGTGTCTTCACTCTGGGTGCCGACTGGTTCTCCACTTCAAATATCCATCGAGTGAAGACCTCGAGCGCTTCATCTTTGGACTTGATAGAGTATGCCCAAACTTTCTGTGTACATTCATCTACGAATGTGATGAAGTACCGGGAGCTTCCTAGTGATCGCTCTGGCATGGGCTCACATATGTCTATGTGCACGAGCTCTAGGGGTTGTCGTACCATCTCGTAGTGAAGAGAGTGCAGACTTCGGGTCTGTTTCCCATATCGACAATGCTCGCAGAAGTCCATCTTTGCTTGGAGTTTCAGGATGTAGCTAACCCACATCAACCGATCAAGTCTGGCTTGAGACATGTGGCCAAGTCAGCCATGCCATAAGTTCGGGTCGGTTTTGTTGGCTACGTTCACGGCCCCTTTAGGATTGATCGCCATCAATGGGTATAGATTATTATGCTTATGCCCACTACCGATTTTGAGGTTTCGTTGGCTGATCACCCATGTGGACTCGTGTAGAGTCGTTCGATACCCATCTTCGGCTAACATGTCGATGGAGACCAAACTCCTCTTTAGATCGGATACGTGCCGAACTCCGTGCAGGGTTATGGTGTTGCCATTTGGCTATCTGATGGGAACCTCCCCGGTTCCGGCTATCTTGCATTCCTACCCGTTTCCCAGTCGAACTGTGCCATTGGTATCGGCTGAATAGTTCGAGAACCATTCAATGTTGGGGGTCACGTGAAATGTGGCACCAGAATCTAATAGCCACGTGTGTGCAACTTGTGCATTGTAGAGGACTTCTCCGATCATCAAATCCTCTAAGGAGAGGATTTCTCCGGATTGAGTGTTGGCCACATTGATCTGGTTGCCGACTGGACAATGGTTCGAGTCGAAATGTCCTCAATTCCACTCGGATCGCCGACCACTCTCTTTTCTTTTTATTGACCAGCAGTTAGAAACATTGTGGCCAACTTTACTGCAGTGTGTGCAGTACTCACTTGTCCGACCCATTCTCAACTTCAACCGCTGTCGGTCAGCCCTTGTTCTCGATCGGTTGTAGCGTCGACTGGTTCTATCTGCTTGCTCTTTCGTTCGACTCTGTCGGTCTAACAACTTGGTCAAGTGATGGGCTTCTGCCGACTCATCGATGGTTAGTCCCATCAATTTTCGCCTGATGTCCTCTGTGAGAACTTGGCCGGTTGTTTCGTCCAAATTTAGGATCGATCGGCTATTAGCGTAAGTCGTACAGAATACCTCCCAACTCGCCGGCAAGCTCGTTAGGAGGGCAAGGGCTTTCACTTCTTCTTCGAAGTTGATCCCTTGTGATGAGAGCTCTAACAACACCTGGCTGAAGGTGTTGATGTGGGAGGTTGCCGGATTAGTCTCTTTCGTCTTCATGTTGAACAATTGTTTGATCAAGATCAGTTTCGAAGATGAGGACTTCTTCTCATAAACGGCATGTAGCTTCTCCCACAATGAGAACGTTGTCGTCTCTTTCAACATGCTGGAATAGACGTTTTCGGATGGTGGAGAGTGCGATTTCGTCCGTTGATCTCTACTCCTTGGCTGTCATTGAAGCAAGTTTTTTGTTGTGCCAAATGGCTTCAACCTATCTTCGAATGATCAACACATCCTGTATCATCTCCTTCCACAAGGCAAAGTTTTTGCTGTCGAATTTTCTGATTTCAACTCTTGTTTCGGATGTTGAAGCCATATTCTATTTGTGAATTTGAGATTTTTGACTTGGTTTTTTCTTCCAGCTTCTTTTGTTGTCTGTTGCCACCGAATGGCAAAGATTCGGCTCTGATACCAATTATCGATACGAGCGCTATGTGCGGAAATGTGTATGGATCTGTAGTCGGTACTGGACAACAAACAATACATATAGAAAATAGAATAGGCGTGGAGACTTACATAGATGGAGCTCTAATGGAAAGCTTCTTATTACTTCGTTCTTTTTCAGAGATACGATACTTTGCTCGTCATCACTCATTACAATGTTAGGTATTTGCTTATATACTAAGCCCTAACTTATTAACGAGTTCACACTCGGACGGATACAATTTGGAAGGAATCAACATTTTATGCCAACATATTTCTCCTAGAATAACTTTAGACTTTAGACCTTTGTATAAAGAGTGGTATGTAAGACCCAATATGTAAGACTCAGTATGTAAGACTTGGCATTCAATAATTAGTATGCTTGATATTATAGTATGTAAGACTTGGCATGAGCATGCTTATCATGCATCACTACATGTATAAAAAGGGTTGATCTCCCTTGTTAACATCAAGGAGATCAACACCAGTCATGGAATAGATATTTTTACTCATTGTCATCAACTTCTCGATCTCCCTATCTCATCAACTTCCCCATCTCTTTATCTCCAATTGTACTTCCGTGAAAGATTGATCTCCTTCTGTTGCCTCTTAGGAACACGGTCCGTGGTCAGTCCTTCGACCTAGACCCCAAGGTGGGTGTGGAACAATGAACAGAGCTTAAGCGTACTGCATAAGTAGAGAACCTCTGTGATTCCTCCGTATGTTAAGGGGAGACGGCTACAACCGACTCCTTATCACAGGTTGCACTTACGTACTACTACGCTTACGTATCCGAGACACAGACACTGAATTAGTCGCAGCTATACACAGAAACTCAGAGAAGATAGTATTCTATTATCAGGTGTTCTTTTACATTTCCCAAAATTTACACGCACCTCCTTAAGAGGTTTTCTGCCCTTTATATATGCAGGGTCTAATTAGCCATTCACGCTTCCCGCGTGAACCGTTACATACGTTACGCTTATATAATTTCTTATTCCTACGCTTTTGGCCATCGGTTACTATTCCGGCTGACAACACCTGGCACGCCTGTGGGACAGTGCCTTTGCACGTCGGACTCATCCCATTAATCTTCTTCCAAAATCGCCGACCAAACAGAGGAGCCACACCACGTTGATGTAGGGCCGGTAGGTGCATCGTGGTGTGGCTCCTCTGTTTGGTCGGCCTGGTTTCTCCTTGAGTTGCCTTTGTCGTGTGCGGGTGGTCCAGGTACGGTGGGCTCTTCTTGAGTTAGTGGGTTGGGCTCCGCCAGTAGCGTGCTTGCAATCAGCTGCAGCTCAGCCTCTATTGTTACGTCCACCGCGGTGTTGGCCATTTTTGTGTGTCCCTGTGCGTGGGGCGGGGATTCCGCCTGGTCCGCACTATTTTCCGCGTTTTCTGAAGACGGTGTGGGCTGGACCTCTTGTTGGTTAATGGTTTCGCTGTCTAGTCATGTGGGGAACTCCGCTCGTTCGTCCCCGCTATTTTCTCCTGTTGTCCTCGGTGATCGGGCCTGAGGTTCCTCTTCTTCGGCTGTGACCGGAATTGGTGTTCCGTCGGGTTCCTCGTTTGTGCGCGTGTTGCCGGTTTGTGTGATCTAGTGAAATAGTTCCTCCTGACTTTCACCAAAATCATCTAGGAGTTGTGCGAGTTCTTTGAAGTGTTGGTCTACTAACGCGCGATAGTCTTGCGCTAGGTCCTCCTGTACAGTCGCAATGCTCTCCTCGTTTAGCTTATAAAACCCTCGGCCGTCTTTCTGCCGGTACTCGCAGTCTGCACGATACGCGTGCAATTCTGCTGCTTGGGTTGCCCACATCATCCATCCTTTGTCCAACACCGTTTTCAATTGCGCTGTGAACCTTTCCCGGTTGGTTTGGAGAAGGATGCGCAAGTTATCCGTGATGGCCTGGCAGCGGTTGCGTGCGTCTTCCATCGACTTCTGGAGATTCGCGATTTCCTGCTGTTTAACGGTTGCCGCTTCATGTTGTTCTTCTAATTTCCCCATTTCATTGTTTAGGCGGATTTCGAGTTGATGCCTTCTGTCTTGTTCGACTACCAACTGCTCATCGAACCATACCTTCTTTTTCTCTAATAAGGCCCGAAGTCCCGCTATTGCCGCCTCCGATTTCTTCACGTCCTCTCATAATTGGGCGTTCTCGTCTTTTATCCAGATGTGCTGGTCCGTATCCGGAATATCTTCGTGGGCCGTATCCGGAATATCCAGATACGCCAAAACCTCGCTTTCCGCCATCAATATGGCTTTCCCTCGTTGGGACTGAGTCGTAATAATTGGCCGCGGCTCGAGGATGATTTCAAAGATGGTATTCGGCTCTGTTGTTGCGGGGCCTTCGCCTGCGGTCGGTGCCTCCGAATCCGTGGGGGCGTTTTTTACCAACCCCCGCCCATCTTTTCTGTCCAATCTGCACCGTTTTGGTCTAGGGCTTTCCCACCGTGCTTCGGTGTCTGGTTCTGGGGCTGCTTCCATGGGGTGTCTCGGTTGTTCCTCCTGCGTCACCCGTGTGTCCGGTTGGTCGGTAGGCGGTGTTGTCCTTGGGCTTGGTTGGGCCGGTTGGGGTTCCTCCTCCCACTCTTGGGCCGCTAACTCCGCTAACCTGCGTTTCGCGGAGTGGGGCGGGGTCGTGGGTTGGCTGGGTTGTGGTGCTGGCAGGCCTCGGGGTGGAAATAGTACCGTAAGGTATTGTTGGATGATTGTCCTGAGCTTTTTGCCTGCTTGGTACGCATGCAAGCCTTCCCTTAACGCCGGCCCTGTGATGACCCCCCAGTCGACTGTCCGCCCTTCAAAGGTGTCAATAATGATGCCCGCCTTCTGTTTAGGCATCCCGTAAGCGTTGACATGGACGCAGCCGACTTCCAGTAGGAACTTGGCCACTTCGCAGAAGAAGGGATCCGGAATCTGTTTTGTTCTATAGGCCTTGGTGGAGGATGAATATGGGCCAAAATACCGCTGCAGCGCCTCTGTAGGAGGTATCTCGAAATGTCTTTCGCCTAGTGAGGATAGGTCCAACTTCTCTAGAATGGAAGAGTTGGTGACCGTGTCGATGTTAAGCCGCCTGGCGATGTCCATGGCGTCCGGGTGCGGAAGTGCTTCTGCGACCCGAATGTAACCATCCAGGCGCTTCTCCACGAGCCATCAGTGTAGGGCAGTAGAGATGAAAATCGGCATCGCCAGAGTAGGTTCGTGGAGAGGAGACGGGTAGTAGTGGTGAGTTGGAGCTCTGAGATAGGATGGGGAAGAAGGTGAGGAGGAGCGATGGGAGCGCTGATAGCTAGACGATGTGTTTCTGCTTTGTGCAGAAAATCTTATGTTTCCTTCTTTTTGTGGCTTAGGGTTCATTGGGCTCACCCGTGGTGCCGCGTGTTCTTGAACTAGGAGTTTGTGCATGTCTTTAGTCGTTTTAATAGTCGCTATCTTCTCTCTCTTTTTTTCTTTTTTCTTTTTTTTGTAATGGTTATTTACACCCTATTTTTACATTATAGTACAAATGGGACTGTCCCTTTTACACTGCGGTGAATGGGTTAGGTGGCGTAGGGCCCAAGTAAGGTTTGAGCCAAAACCCATTCACTTTTTGTCGTACTAATTCTCTAGCCAGCGTTCCTAGTTGGAACGTGCCTTGTTCCGCTCCAATTATCCAGTATGGGCCAGTCTAGCGGAAACGTAGCTTTCCCGGCATCTGGCCCATGCGCGTTTGAAAAACTAGCACTGCTCGGCCCACGGCGAACTCCTTTTCCCTTGCGCTCCGATGTCGATCGACAAACGCTTTACGCTGTCGTTGTTCCTCTTCCAACACAGCCATGCTGTGGACGCGTTTTTCCCCTAGTTCGAGGAGTTGGTAGAGTCGTTCCTCCTCTGACTTGGCTTTTGATAATCGGTTCCGTACCTGAATGCGCAAACTAGGTACCCAAAATTCGACCAGCATCACAACTTCTAGTCCAAACGCTAGCCGGAACGGTGTTGACTGTATGCTTGTTTTGTAACTAGTTATGTATGCCCATAACGCACTCTGGAGTTTGGTATCCCAGTCCGTTCTATTTTCATTGATGGTTTTCTTCAAAATGGTCTGTAACGTTTTGTTCGTGGATTCTGCTAATCCATTCGCCTGTGGGTAGTATGGCGTGCTCTTCTTGTGGACTACTGCGTAATGCTGTGTTAGTTCCCGAACCACCGTATTGAGGAAATGGCTCCCCTGGTCACTGATGAGCTCAATCGGGCAGCCGAACCGTCACCAGATGTGCTCGTACAGAAATTTGGCTGTGACGGCCGCCGTATTTTCCCGTAGTGCCTTTGCTTCTACCCATTTGGTACAGTAATCCGTGGCTACCAATATGTATTTGTTGCCCGTACGGGCTGCTGCTGGTGTGAAAGGCCCCACAAAATCCAATCCCCACTTTTGGAAGGGGTCCAACGGTAATACGGGCTGGTGTGGCATCCTTGCGTCCTCCGCGGGTTGACCCATCCGTTGGCACAAATAACACTTTCTACAATACTTGGATGCTTCCTTCTGCGTTGTTGGCCACCATAAGCCCGCCTGCCATACTTTGCGAGCTGTCACGTTGCCCACGTAATGGCCGTCGGTCATGCCGTAGTGTGCCTCTCGTAAAACCGCTTCTTTTTCATCCTGACGAACTCCATGTTGCCAAATGCCGTCACTTCCTTTGTGATATAAATTCCCTTCGACCAGGCATAAGTGACGGCTTCGGACGGCTAGTCGTTTCCTTTCGTGTGTGCGTAATTGTGGTGGAGGTAGTCCTGTAGTTAAAAAGTACGTCATTTCCATAAGCCATCGATTCGGAAAGGTGGATTCCGTTTTTTCTGCAAATGTCGCTACTCGCCAGATGTCGGCGTCCGGAAAATCGTCGTCGTCTTTCTGTACTGTTTCTCCATTCTCAAGTCTGCTCAACAAATCTGCCATTGCATGTTGCGTCCCTGGTCGGTGCTGAATTACGAACTCGAATTCCTGGAGCAGCAACATCCACCGTGCCAATTTCCCTGTCAGGGCTTGTTTCTCCACCAAATACAATAATGCCGAATGATCCACGTGGAACGTGAATTTCCGTCCTATTAAATAATGTCGGAATTTATTGATGCTATAGATCATCCCTAGCGCCTCCGGTTCTGTTGTGGAATAGTTACACTCTGCTGCTCACAATTTACGACTTGCGTAGTATACTGGCCTGTACCAGTTTGGTTTGGTGAGTTGCATTAGCGCGCTTCCTATTGCTATGTCCGAGGCGTCGACGAACACGTGGAATGGCTTCGCCCAAACTGGAGGTTGTACTACGGGAGCATTATCTTAAGTGCCTCATAGGCCTTATCCTCTGTTGCAATCCATTGGAAAGGAGTCCGATGTACGGCAGCATGTAGTGGCGAGGCGAAGTCCGCCAAATACCATATCATCCGACTATGCCACCGTATTTGGCCCAGAAACCGGCTAAGTGATTTGTCATTTGTCAGAGTTTTAGCTTGCGTAATAGCAGAGATCTTGTTTGGGTCGACCGCATTTCCTTCGTTGCTGACAATGTGGCCTAGGAGAGTCCCGCTAGTCACGCCGAAGGCACATTTCGCGGGATTTAGGCTTAAGTGTGCGGTGCGGCAACGTTCCAGGCACAGACGTAAGTGCGAGAAATGGTCTTTTGTTCGCCCATATACCGCAAAATCGTCTAAAAAGATTTGCATGAACGCCGGAATGTATTCCCCAAAGACCTCCGTAATCGTTCGTTGGAATGTTGCCGGCGCTGTCTTTAGCCCGAACATCATGACGACCGCCACATATACTTCCCAGTCCGTGACAAATGCCGTCTTCTCTTGGTCCTCGGGGTGCATGCGTCCTTGGTTATATCCTCTGAAGCCATCTAAGAAACTGTACATCTCATGGCCTGCGACGGCGTCCAGCACGCTATTGGTGGAGGGTAAGGGAAATGCGTCTGTAATGGTTACGGCATTTAATTTCCGGTAATCCACGCATACCCGTATTTTGCCGTTTTTCTTTGGGACAACAACTATCGGGCTAAGCCATGTCGCTTGTTTAACTGGACATATGAACCCCGCCCTCAGCAGCTTATCAATTTCTTCTTTCACGCGGGTCGCATAATTGGGGTTCATGCGGTAGCGGCGCTGCTGGACAGGTTTCGCGTCCGTTGCTAAATTGATCTTATGCTGATAGAACTTGGGATCTAACCCCATCATGTCCTCGTGAGCCCACGCGAACACATCTTTATATTCCATGAGTAGTGCGATTATTGTCGTTCTCTGGTCCGGCCTCAATTCCTTTGCTATGGAGAGGAACCGGGGTTCCGATCCCGTACCCACATTCACTTCGTTGAGAGCGGAAGCGGTGACTCGTCGTGAAATCTCCATTTCCCTTTTGAAGGCCACCCGTGCTCTGCTGAGTTCCAATATGGACTCTGGGTTTGGTTCGTACGGCTCTTCGTTCGGAACAATGGTCGTAGTATATTCTGCCACAGTTGCGATGACATCTATCTCGAACAGCGGAATAATCCGACTCGGAGGATGTTCGTGAAGGTACGCTTCTAATTCAACATCCTCCACCCCAACCAACATATTGATGTCTTCCGCATACAACGGTGTTATCCCCTTAGGTTGTGGCGTGTTGCCTTCCGTAGGTACACGAACCTTGGTGTGTCCATGCCGGAAACTGATACACTCGTGTTGCCAGCTCTGCTTGATATTTGCTGTCCAAAGCCATGGGGCGTCCAAAGCGAGGACGACCGCCGATATGTCGAAGTGGTGTCCAACCATGATGATGCCTATTTTGCGAATTAGCCCCAACGGTCGCACTGATCGGGTATCTGCCATGTGAAGCCAGAATGGACACGCCTCCCATTCGGAAATGCCCAACTGTTCGCAAGTTTTCGCGCTAATCACATTGACGCCTGAGCCGCCGTCGATTACGCATCCAGGAACTTCCTACTCATGCAATATTACTGTAATGGACGGGTTGTGTTGATCCACCACTGGTGGTCCCTCGCTGACGTCTGTCAGGTTTGTGGCAACGCTCGCCCCGGTCATGCCCGCCACCTGTGCTTCCATGGTCTGGCGGAAACGTGGAACTAGCTAGAGCAGTTTTTCCATAGTTAGCGTGATTTCACATCCCGCTAACACCTGCCAAATGGGGTCCAGCCCTGGTTTTTCATTCTTTGTTCGCTTCATTGTGTTCGCGGATTCCTGCCTCATACGTTCTGTATTGGTCCCATTTGCTTTTTCCACCCAGGCTTGGGCTTGTCGTCGTACCTCGTCCTGCGCAGCCCAATCCGCCGTTTTCGTTTGCTGGTGTGTTGTGACTTGTTGCACCTCCGCCGTAATCGTGTTGATGGCGGGCCCCTTTCCCTTGCGTGTTGGGCATTGCGTGGCATAGTGTCCGGGTTGCTGACAAATAAAACAATGGATGCTTGATTCTCCCTTCTCAGCCCCAGGTGGAGTGTGCCACTCTCCGGGCGATACTTGCTCTTCATGGACCGGCCTCGTTTGTCGGGACGCACGCGGTGGCTGTTGTTGGTCCCATAGTTGTTCCTGGTGCCGCTCATCCCCCGAGCTTTCGTCGTAACGCCGGTGATCCCTATATTGTCGAGCCTTACCCCGATAGCCATTGAAGCCGCCCCGTTTGTTTGTCGAGCGTTGATGTTCGTATCGCCGACCCCCTTTGGCGTAACTCGGATGTCCACGATAATCCTCGTCCTCCGGGTCGTCCTCCTCGGACTCGTTGTGATTCCGGCGATTCCAGTTGTACCTATCCTCCCGCGGGTTGCGATCCTTATACCGGGGTCGGTCTTCTTGCTTCCTTTATTCTGCCTGGTGTGGTTGCCGCTGTGTGTCCATGCTGCGGACCGTGGGAGTGGCTCTGTTTAACATATTGTACTCACATTGGTCGCATGTGTGAACCTTCGAGTAGTAGATTGGCAGTGGATTCGCATATTGCACTCCACTGCGGAATGCCCCGAGTTCAAGCAAATCGTGCACTGGATTGCTTGACGAAATTGGCGTTCCTCATCCTAAGGTAACGCTTGTTGTAAGGATGATATCGAAAACCTCTCCTCCTCGTCATCCAACTCGAGTTGTAACGCTCGTTCAATCACCATATCCGCCGTTTCCCCTTTCACGCTATTGTTGTTGAGCGTTGCCCGGATGGGCTGGCGTAATGCTGCTAGAAATGTCTCCCGAGCCTCCTCCTCCGCGGGGCTTCGATCCAGTTTCCGTCTTAAATTTTGGAAACGTAAGCTGAAGTCTGCTATCGTCTCGGTCGGTAGCTGCTTAATTGTATAAAACTGCCCGAGAATCTCGCGTTGTGGAACCCTCCTATGGAAGAATCGCAAGAAGGCGGACTGCAGCTGATCGAAGGTTGTTATGGCTGGTAAATCCATCTGTGAATGCCAGAACGTGGCACGCCCATCTAATGTTAATCCGAACTCCGTCATTTTCAACTGGTGTGCCACCATCTCGGAAAGGTTCTGCGCCATGTGGTTCGCATTCCAAACGTTCAAGAATATGCGAATATGAGTTGCGACGTCGGTTTCGCCGTTAAAGCAGGGGTAGGCAAAGGCCATCGTGGGAGCTACGGCAGATCAGAAAAGGTCACCAGATAGCTCCGGTAAGCGTGGTCCCCTTGTCTTGTCGAGGTATTTGGGGAGCAAGGAATCCCCTTTGCACTCCTGGCAGGTAGTACTGAGGTCGCCGATGCGCGGCTTTTGCCGGGCGCGTTCTTCTGCCTGGCATATGACGGACCTTGGTATTGGCCGGTCTTGTCTTGTTGGTTCTCTGGGTCATTTGCGGCGAAACATCCATTCGTTGTTGCTCGTCTGTGAGGAAACACAGATCACCAAGCGTGCCAAAAGTGTTGCCTCTTAGGAACACGGTCCATGGACAGTCCTTCGACCTAGACCCCAAGGTGGGTGTGGAACAATGAACAGAGCTTAAGCGTACTGCGTAAGGAGAGAACCTCTGTGATTCCTCCGTATGTTAAGGGGAGACGGCTACAACCGACTCCTTATCACAGGTTGCACTTACGTACTACTACGCTTACGTATCCGAGACATAGACACTGAATTAGTCGCAGATATACACAGAAACTCAGAGAAGATAGTATTCTATTATCAGGTGTTCTTTTACATTTCCCAAAATTTACACGCACCTCCTTAAGAGGTTTTCTGCCCTTTATATATGCAGGGTCTAATTAGCCGTTCACGCTTCCCACATGAACTGTTACATACGTTACGCTTATATAGTTTCTTATTCCTACGCTTTTGGCCATCGGTTACTATTTTGGCGGACAACACCTTCCTTCTTTCTTTCTTTTATACTTTCTGAATACACTATCATGTCAGAATCATCTAGTAATCTTGAGCAAATTTTGGCGGTCGTGCAACAACTCCAACATGAGAATGCGAACTTGCGAAACTCTATTCAAGAACTCCAAGCAGCCACAACGGTTATACCTCACCCGGTTGTTGGCCCTTATGTTCTAGTACCCAATGTCCGCTTGCCAGAAAAATTCGATGGAACAAGGTCACGGCTAAGAGGTTTCATCAACCAAATCTGCCTTATTATTCGTCTTCAGCCCCGACGCTATTCTGATGACTTTCGACAAGTTGGGCTCACCGGCACGTTGCTGACAAGACAAGCTCAAGCTTGGTTTGCCCCTCTAGTGGAGACCTCTTCGCCTCTCTTGAATGACTTCCAAGCATTTTTTACTGAATTTGAGGCAACTTTTGGGGAGACCGACAAACAACCAACTGCACTCAATAAACTATATGTGTTACAACAAGGAGATAGTGCGGCATGAATCTATGCATCCAAATTTCATCAGCTCGCGTTTGATGTTGAGTGGGACGGACAAGCCCTCGATCAATTCCGTTGAGGATTACGAGGTGAGATAAAAAATCGTTTACTTAACTTTCCTAAGCCCACATCTTTGAATGAGGCTATTTCCCAAGCTATGTGCTGCGATAACCGTCTCTTTGAGTTCCAGCAAGAGGAACATTCTCACTGGATCCATCCACCTTGGCCAGCCGCTATGCGAAGTCACCTACCATGGTTGACGACCCCGCCTCCCATGTCATCCTCCACTTCATCTTCTCGCCAAGGGAGATCGATCAAATTCACTACTAACCATTCTAACGCACAACGACAACATTGATGGGCCAACAATTTATGTCTCTATTGTGGCGGCCCTGACCATTTGATCCGCTCTTGCCCAAAAAAGGGACCCCGTCAAACACCACATCATGTGGATGGGGTTGACATTTTCTACCAACAGGGAAAACTCCAATGCAGTAGGGTTGTGCATCTAGGCCGCAAGAGTCGACAATTATGTCAAGGGCCCAATCAACCAACTTCCTCGACAACAAGCTTCATGCTTCCGATCACTCTTCAGTTTGGCTCTACCACTCTTAAGACAAAAGCTTTGTTGGATTCTAGGGCTACGTCGTGCTTTATTGACATCATATTTGCAAGAAAACACAACATTTCAAGCAGCAAAATAACTATCCCAATTCTAGTTGAAGTGATCGACGGTTGAAGACTCTCTTCTGGTGCCATCACAGATACAACAATTTCCTTGGGTCTCCACATAGGAGTCCACCAGGAAGAAATCACTTTTAACCTCATCACATCACCTCAACATCCTATCATCTTTGGGTTATCATGGCACGAGAATGACAATTCAATCGCAGATTGGCGATCTCGCTCCATCAACTTCACCTCGAATTTTTACTCACAAGGGATTACGTCCACCCTTCTTTGAGCCAATGTTGCACCATTTGTTTGGCCGCCTACTCCGGTGAGGTCCGTCTCACTGGTTGCTCCCACTCATGTTTCTGGGACAACTCCCATTACTGCTCCAGTGAGAACCACATCAATGGTTGCTTCGATTCCAGTTTCTGCTCCAGTGAGGACCACGTCAACGGTCGCTCCCACTCATGTTTCTGCTCCAGTGAGGACCAGGTTATCGATTGCTCCCATTTCCTTTTCAGCGAGAACTATGTCAACGGTTGTTCCAATAGAAACAACATTAATAGTTAGTTCCGTGTCGACCTCAGAAATAGTTCCAACTCTTGCTCGGGTAAGCGATACAATGTTGATTGCATCCATTTCTAATTCTAAGGACATGGCGATCATGTCCACTCCAGATACTACTCTATGTACTAGCTCTTTTCCATCAAAATACAATTGATTTCTCTTATGTATTTGAGAAGAAAAATTTTGATTTCCTGCATGAACATTGCCCATACGATTTTCCAATTGACTTGAAAGATTGTTCTTGTCCTCCATTTGGCCCTATCTATGGGTTATCTGAACTTGAACTCAAGACCCTCAAAATATACATTGAAGAGAATCTCGCAAAGGGATTCATTCACCACTCAAAATCTCTAGCTGGCTCTCCTATTCTATTTGTCAAAAAGAAAGATGGAACATTACGCCTATGTATCGACTATCGCGGGCTCAATCGAGTCACGATTCAAAACCAGTATCCACTACCTCTAATCCCCAAACTCCTCGACTGCCTTCGGGCTACGCGTATATTCTCCAAAATCGATCTCAAAGGTGCCTACAACTTGGTGCATAGCAAGCTTGGAGATGAGTGGAACATGGCATTTCGAACCACGTATGGGCATTTTGAATACATGGTAATGCCATTTGGTCTCACAAATGCTCCTATTGTTTTCCAGCATATGATGAATAACATCTTCCGAGAATATCTAGGCCAATTTGTGGTCAACTATCTCGATGACATACTTATCTTCTCACAGGACTACATAGAGCAAACCAAGCACGTTCAACTTATCTTGTCCAAACTTCGCGAACATGGACTTTATGCGAACCCCGAGAAGTGTGAGTTTGATTGAACCTCAGTTGAATTCCTCGGGTATGTCATTTCTGATGGTCTCACTATGGACAAGAAGAAAGTTGAAACAGTTCAAGACTGGGAAGTCCCCACTAGGGTCAAGGATGTGCTAGCAATCATTTGGGTTTTGCCAACTTCTATCGTCGATTCATTCAAGGATTCTCTACATTGGTGCAACCACTTGTAGCACTCACTCAGAAGGATTCCCCTTTTTGCTGGACTCCTACAACCGAACTAGCATTCGAGACACTAAAGAAAACTTTTACCTCGGCTCCGGTACTTCTACACCTAGATCTGACCAAACCATTTATGATCGAAACTGATGCTTCTAACTTCGCCATCGGTGCCATTCTCTCTCAATCAGATAACAATGGGATTCTTCATCCTGTGACCTTTTATTCTTGGAAGTTCATGTTAGGAAACAGGTCCCTCCGGATGGTGAAGACCCGGTGAGAACCGGATAACGAGTACCCGGCTACGGAGAGCCAGATGGTGCAGACCCGGTGAGAACCGGATGAGGAGTACCCGGAAACAGAAGACTCGGTGAGAACCGGATGACGAGTACCCGGCTACGGAGAGCCGAATGGTGCAGACCCGGTGAGAACCGGATGAGGAGTACCCGGAAACGGAAGACCCGGTGAGAACCGGATGACGAGTACCCGGCAAGTGCCGGATGATGCAGGCCCGGTGAGGAGTGCTCACCAGATGAATGGACATATTTGTAAATATGTTTCTGAGAGTCCATCGGGGCTATATTTGTAAATAGCCGAAAAGTCATATTAGTATAAATATGACTTAGGGAAACAGAATATATAGTTGTTGTCATTCTTGTTGGTGCAAGACTTGAGAGCGTGTAACTGTGTACAAAGAGAGAGAGAGAGAGAGAGAGAGAGGCAGAGGTCGCTGCCTCTGTTGTAACTGCCGCCTGTGGCGAAGATCGTGAGCACGAGGTCGTTGCCTCCGTGAGCTCACTATTGTACATTCGGATATAGTGATAGTTTGCAGTCTAGGGGCTGCCATGGTTTTTTCCCAAGTTTGGGTTTTTCCACGCTAACATCCTGTGTACTCCTCTCTCCATTGTGTCGTTCTTTCATTTCCCGTTTTTTCTGTGTATGATTCTAAGCACGGTTGTGACTGAGTGTTGCGCATAGGGAGCGTGCAGTTCCTGTCAAAGTGGTATCAGAGCAAAACGACACAGAAAATGTACGATTCGTTGGGAGGCATGTTCAAGCTCACTGGCTCCAACTATTCGGTGTGGAAGTCGAAGATGAGGGACATGCTCGTGGTTAAAGATCTTTGGTTGCGGGTTCAGTTTGGGGACAACAGACCGGACAAAATTGACGCCGCGATATGGGAGGTGATGCACATGAAGACAACGGCGTACATATGGTGCTTCATTGACATGAGCCTATACAACAACTTCAATCAAGAGAGCAAGGCTCATGAGCTCTGGGAGAAGATTGACATTATGTTTCAAAACAAAAATGTTGTTAATCAGGTTTCGGTATTCCGGAAGCTAGAAAGACTCCGGTACCAAGATGGCTCCAGCATGGCGGAGCACATGAATGCCTTCCAGGGGCTGATCCACCAGGAAACATCATTGGAAGTACCTCTTGCCGATGAGGTACTAGCGCTACTCCTGCTCGGTTCCCTCCTGGATAGCTGGGAGACGTTGGTTGTCACTTTGGGCAATGCCGAGCCGGAAAGGGAAACGGTTATCCCTAGCAAGAGTGAAGTCGAGCTTGCTAGATGAGGAGGCGCGTCGAAAAGATAAGGATACGAGGTCCGACTCCAAAGCGCTCCTTACCGAATCGGAATGCGTAAGACATAGAAACCGCAGTCCCCAGAACCGGGAAAAGTCGGGGACGCGGTCAAAGTCAAGGGGGAGGCCTACTTGCTTCTATTGCGGCAAGCCGGGACACTTCCAGAAGAACTGTCAACATTTCCGTAAAGACAAGGAAACCGATGGTACCGATTCGAAGCGGACACCGAACCGGAACGGTAAAGACCGGAGGGGAACGAACCGGAAGGGAACGACGACAATTGCGGCAAGTGAAGAAGAGTTGATGCTCATCACCGAGGAGAGTGAGATAAACCTTGCCGGTGACGAGATGACCTGGGTGGTTGACTCTGGAGCGTAGTTCCACCTTACCCTGAACCGGAAATGCTTCTCATCCTACTCAGCCGGTGATCACGGTTGTGTCCGGATGGGGAATGAAGGTACATGCCGAATTGTCGGCATAGGAGACGTGTGGTTGACAACGCCAACCAGATGCAAGCTGCTACTGAAAGATGTCTGACACGTTCCGGAGGTTCGTCTTGTCGGAATTCCGTGCTCGGCCACAACCGAGGAACTGGATCGATTCACAGAAAACGGGAAATACCACAATGCACGAAAACAATAGAGAGAAGGGTACACTGGATGTTTTACGTGGAAAACCCTAAATGGGAAAAACCACGGGAGTGCAAGACTCCAACTATCACTATACGCGGGAATGTACAATGGCGAGCTGCAAGGCGACGACCTTGAGCTCACTGTCCTCGCCACAGGCGGCGGTATTACACAGAGGCGTCGACCTCTTCCTTCCTCTTTCTCTCTCACTCTCTCTCGGCTGCTCTCACTTCGCTCCCTCTTAGTGGAAAACAGAAAAATGAGCAACAACATAAACTGTTTGCCCTAAGTCATATTTATACACATATGACTTTCGGGCTATTTACAAATATAGCCTCAAGGGCTCTTGGCAAACATATTCACAAATATGTCCCCGCATCCGGATCTCCCTCCGGGTACATTCGTCATCCGGCACCGTAGCCGGGGTCTTCATCATCCGGCTCCGTAGCCGGGGTATTCATCATCCGGCTCCGTAGCCGGGGTCTTCATCATCCGGCACCGTAGCCGGGGTCTTCATCATCCGACTCCGTAGCCGGGGGTCTTCATCATCCGGCACCGTAACCGCAACCGGGCTTGCCGTCATTCATCTCCGGACATCCCATCCGGAGGGACCGAAATCCCAACAAACTCCCCCTTCACTTCGGCATGGGATGTCTCTCCAATCCGACCCTCTTCCGGCACGCTTCCAGCTTGTCGGGTGTGAGCACTTTGGTCAGCATATCTGACCCGTTCTCTTCCGTGTGGATCTTCGTCAGCATGAACTCCTGGTCTTCTATCCTTTCCCGGATCCAGTGATATCTTCGCTGGATGTGCTTCGTCCGGGAGTGATAGGCCGCGTTCTTCGCAAGGTGGATGGCACTCTGACTGTCGCAGTAGAGTCGGTACTCCTCTTGCCGGATACCGAGCTCTCTAATGAAGTCCTTCATCCATATTATTTCCTTGCCGGCTTCAACAGCCGCCATGTACTCCGCCTCCGTGGTTGACAACGCAACCGTCTTCTGCAGCCTCGACTGCCACGAAACAGCTCCCCCTGCATACGTCATCACATACCCTGATGTGGACCGGCTGGTATCTTCATCAGCCGACATATCCGAATCGGTAAAGCCGTCAAGTTCGGGCTTACCGGAGCCGAATCGGAGGCACACGTTTGCCGTGCCCTTCAGGTATCGGAGTATCCACTTGACCGCGTTCCAGTGGTCTTTGCCGGGATTGCTCATGTACCGGCTCACCACTCCGACTGCGTATCCTATGTCCGGTCTTGTACACACCATTGCGTACATCAAGCTTCCGACGGCAGAGGCATATGGTACTTTCATCATGTCCTCCTTCTCAGCCTTTGTCTTGGGGCTCTGCTTGCTGGACAACTTGCAGTTTGCCGGGAGGGTTGACCCGACCGGTCTTGCTTCCGACATGTTGAACCGGTGAAGCACCTTTGTCACGTACTTCTCCTGTGACAGCCACAACTGCTTCTTCTTCCGGTCCCGGATGATGTGCATCCCTAGTATTTTCCTCGCCGGACCCAGGTCCTTCATTGAGAAGGTTCGGTGAAGAGCCTTCTTCAGCATCCGTATCTTGACTTGGTCCCGTCCGACGATCAACTTGTCGTCCACGTATAGGAGGAGTATTAGAAAGTCTCCTCCTTCGAACTTCTTCACAAACACGCAGTGATCGGACTGCGTTTTGTGGTACCCTTCGTCGGTCATGAAGGAGTCGAACTTCCGGTACCATTGCCGGGGAGCCTGCTTCAGTCCGTAAAGGCTCTTCTTCAACCGGCATACCAGGTGCTCCTTCCCTTTCTTCTCGAATCCTTCCGGTTGCTGCATGTAGATCTCTTCTTCGAGGTCACCGTGAAGGAATGCCGTCTTCACGTCCATCTGTTCTACCTCGAGGTCCATGCTTGCCGCTATGCTCAGCACCGTCCGGATGGAGGTCATCTTCACTACCGGGGCAAATATCTCGTCGAAGTCGACGCCCTTCTTCTGCTGAAACCCCTTCACCACGATCCTGGCTTTGTATCTCGGGGGGTTTCCGGCATCTCCCGGTTTCAGCTTGAACACCCACTTGTTTCGAAGTGCCCGCTTTCCTTTCGGCAACTCCACAAGTTCATATGTGTGGTTCTCATGCAGGGAATCCATCTCGTCCTGCATGGCACTCAACCACCTGCGGCTCTGGGTGTCATGCTTTGCTTCTTCAAAGCTCTCCGGCTCCCCCTCGTCGGTTAGCAGCACGTGCTCTGGTTCCGGAAATCTCCGGGGGGCCCTTCTCTCTCTTAGAGGATATCTCCGTTCCGGAGCTTCGGTAACCGGTTCTTCCGATTCTTCTTCATCCGAATCCATTTCGGGATCGGGGCCGGTTCCGGTATCATTTTCATCTTCTTCGGCCGGTTCTGTTTCTTCACCGTCTTCGGCCGGATCCTCGAGAGCTAACCGGTCCCTTGCCGGTCGGGACTGCTCCTCGTAGAGTTGATCCTCACCGGTCGACTTGGAGCTCTTCATCTTCTTCTCCGACTCCCAGTCGGCGAGTGTCTTGTTCTCCATGAAGATGATATCTCGACTCCTGAATATCTTCTTGTCGACCGGGTCCCATACTCGGTAGCCGAACTCGTCGTCGCCGTAACCGAGGAATATGCATGGCCGGGTCTTTGGATCTAGCTTTCCTCTCCGGTCCTTTGCCACATGCACGTATGCGAGACACCCGAACACCTTCAGATGCCGGTAGGACACTTCCTTATCGGTCCACACTTTCTGCGGCGTGTCTCCGTCCAAAGGTACTGAGGGTGATCTATTTATCACATACGTCGCCGTCGACATTGCCTCAGCCCAAAACCCCTTGGGTAATTTCGCATGCGCCAGCATACTCCGGACCCTCTCCATTATGGTCCGGTTCATCCTCTCGGCCAGCCCGTTCAGTTCCGGCGTCTTCGGCACAGTAAACTCGAGCCGGATCCCCTTCGAGCGACAGTACTCCTGGAACTGCCCCCGGTATTCCCCTCCGTTATCCGCTCGTATCGCTTTCAGCTTCTTGCCGGATTCTCTTTCCACTCTCGCGTGGAGTTCTTTGAAGACGGACAACACTTGGTCCTTTGTCTTCATCGGTGCCGTCCACAGTCTTCGGCTATGATCATCTATGAATGTTACGAAGTACTGGGCTCCGCCATGTGACTTCGTTTCTACCTGACACACATCGGTGTGCACCAACTCCAATGGTGCGCTACGTCTCGTCGGTGGCCTTGAGTGGAAGGAGGTTCGGTTCTGCTTACCGGCCAGGCAATCGGTGCACTTTTCCAGGTGCACATGCTTCACTGGGATAAGGTTGTCTTCTGCAAGCCTCTTCATCCCCTTCTCACTCATGTGGCACAGTCTTTTGTGCCACAGCTCACCGGCAGTGTCGGCTGCCACATTCAGCTCTTCCGGACATAGCCGGGAGTTCATCAGGTACAGTGTGTTGACCTTCCGGGCCCGAGCCACTATCAGGCTCCCCTTGCTGAACTTCATGACACCGTTCCGGATGCTACCCGTGTAGCCTTCATCATCTAGCCTCCCGGCCGAGATCAGGTTCAATCGGACTTCCGGAACGTGTCGCACATCCTTCAGCAGCATCTTGCATCCGGTTGATGTCATCAGCCACACGTCTCCTATGCCGGTAATCCGGCATGTGCCTTCATTTCCCATCCGGACACAGCCATGCTCACCGGCTGTGTAGGATGAGAAGTATTTCTTCTCCGGGGTCAGGTGGAACGACGCTCCGGAATCGACCACCCAGGTCATCTCTACACCGGCAAGGTTCAGCTCCCTCTCTTCGGTAATGAGCATTATCTCTTCTTCACTTGCCGCGAGTGCCGTCGTTCCTTTCCGGTCCTGCCCTCGCCGATCCGGACCTCTCCGGTCCGTGGCTCCCCGGTATGCACCGTTTCTCTCCGGTGACTTCTTCGAATCGGTGTCGTCGGCTCCGTTGTCCTTTCGGTAATGTCGACAATTCTTCCGGAAGTGCCCCGGCTTCCCACAGTGGAAGCATGTGGGCCTTCCTCTTGACTGCGACCGGGTCCCCGACTTCTCCCGTCTTTGCGGACTCCGGTTCCATTGTCTTCCCCGATCCGATTCGGTAAGCAGCGCCTTCGAGTCGGAGGCCGGTTCTTTATCTCTCCGACGCGCTTCTTCGTTCAAAATGCTTGTCTTTACCGTTTGTAGAGACAAGTTATCTTCGGTGCAGGAGGTGCTGAGAGTCACCACCAAGTTCTCCCAGCTTTCCGGCAATGTACACATCAGAATGATGGCTTGCATTGCATCCTCCAACGGGAACTTGATCGCCGCAAGCTGGTTCACGAATCCCATGAACGTGCTTACGTGTTCCACCATACTCTCGCCGTCCCGATACTTGAGGTTCACTATCTTTCTCATCAGGGAGGTTCGGTTCAACGCATTCTTCCTCTCGTAGAGGCCCGACAGCTTCCTCCACATCTCATATGCGTTGGTGTCGTTCGCCACGTGTTGTAGAACGCTCACGTCGACGTATTGCCGAATGGTTGCAACGGCTTTCCGGTTCAGAAGCCTCCACTCCGTCTCAAGTACCCCCTTGGGTATTTCCGACCTGTCGATCGGTTCATACAGGTCCCGAACAATGAGCAGATCCTCCATCTTTATCTTCCAGTCGGCGTAGTTCTGCGCATTCAGCACCATCATCCCCGGCTGCCCGCTGCTGCCGCCTTCCATTTTCTGTGTTACCGTCGCTCTGATACCACTTTGTCGGAATTCCGTGCTCGGCCACAACCGAGGAACTGGATCGATTCACAGAAAACGGGAAATACCACAATGCACGAAAACAATAGAGAGAAGGGTACACTGGATGTTTTACGTGGAAAACCCTAAATGGGAAAAACCACGGGAGTGCAAGACTCCAACTATCACTATACGCGGGAATGTACAATGGCGAGCTGCAAGGCGACGACCTTGAGCTCACTGTCCTCGCCACAGGCGGCGGTATTACACAGAGGCGTCGACCTCTTCCTTCCTCTTTCTCTCTCACTCTCTCTCGGCTGCTCTCACTTCGCTCCCTCTTAGTGGAAAACAGAAAAATGAGCAACAACATAAACTGTTTGCCCTAAGTCATATTTATACACATATGACTTTCGGGCTATTTACAAATATAGCCTCAAGGGCTCTTGGCAAACATATTCACAAATATGTCCCCGCATCCGGATCTCCCTCCGGGTACATTCGTCATCCGGCACCGTAGCCGGGGTCTTCATCATCCGGCTCCGTAGCCGGGGTATTCATCATCCGGCTCCGTAGCCGGGGTCTTCATCATCCGGCACCGTAGCCGGGGTCTTCATCATCCGGCTCCGTAGCCGGGGTCTTCATCATCCGGCACCGTAACCGCAACCGGGCTTGCCGTCATTCATCTCCGGACATCCCATCCGGAGGGACCGAAATCCCAACACGTCTGAACCTGATATCAGTCAGTCGGCTAGATGATGAAGGCTACATGGGTAGCATCCGGAACGGTGTTATGAAGTTAAGCAAAGGGAGCCTGATTGTGGCTCAGGCCCGAAAGGTAAACACGTTGTACCTCATGAATGCCTGGTTATGTCCGGAGGAAGTGAACGTGGCATCCGACACTGCCGGTGAGCTGTGGCACTAAAGGCTGTGTCACATGAGCGAGAAGGGGATGAAGAGTCTTGCAGACGACAACCTCATTCCAGTGAAGAACGGGCACTTGGTGAAGTGCACTGACTCTTTGGCTAGTAAGCAAAACCGGACCTCTTTCCGACCAAGGCCACCGATGAGGTGTAATGCACCACTGGAGTTGGTGCATACTGATGTGTGTCAAGTGGACATGAAGTCACATGCAGGATCGCAGTACTTCGTAATGTTCATAGATGACCACAGCCGGAAGCTATGGGCCACACTGTTGAAGACGAAGGATCAGGTGCTATCCATCTTCAAAGAGCTCCACGCGAGAGTGGAAAGAGAAACCGGCCAGAAGCTGAAGGCGGTTCGAGCAAATAACAGAGGTGAATACCGGGGGCAGTTCGAGGAGTACTGTCGCTTGAAGGGAATCCGACTCGAAATTACCGTGCCAAAAACGTCGGAACTAAACGAGATGGCCGAGAGGATGAACCGGACCATAATGGAGAGGGTCCAAAGTATGTTGGCGCATGCAAAGCTACCCAAGAAGTTTTGGGTTGAGGCACTGTCGACGATGACATATGTGATAAACAGATCACCCTCAGTACCCTTGGACGGAGACACGCCACAGAGAGTCTGGACCGGTAAGGAAGTGTCCTACTGGCATCTGAAGGTGTTCGGGTGTCTCGCGTACGTGCATGTAGCTAAGGACCAGAGAGTAAAGTTAGATCCAAAGACCCGGCCATGCATATTCCTCGGTTACGGCAACGATGAGTTCGGCTACCGAGTGTGGGACCTGGTTGACAAGAAGGTATTCCGGAGTCGAGATATTATCTTTATGGAGGATAAGACGCTCGCCGACTGGGAGTCGGAGAAGAAGATAATGAACTCTGAGTCGACCGGTAAGGATCGATTCTACGATGAGTAGTCCCAACCGGCAAGAGACCGGTTAGCACTCGAGGAACCGGCCGGTTACGGTGAGGATACCGAACCGACAGAAGAAGAAGTAGAGGAAGCTGAAACCGGAACTGGCGAACATCCCGAATCGGATTCGGATGAAGAGCAAATGGAGGAGCCGGTTACCGAAGCCCAAAGACGGAGATATCCTCTCAGAGAGAGAAGGGGCCCCCGGAGATTTCCGGATGAAAAGCATGTGCTGCTAACCGATGAGGGGGAGCCAGAAAGCTTCGTAGAGGCGAAGGATGACACCCACAGCCGTAAATGGTTAAGTGCCATGCAGGATGAGATGGATTCCTTGCATGAGAACCATACGTATGAATTGGTGGAGTTGCCGAAAGGAAAGCCGGCACTCCGAAATAAGTGGGTGTACAAGTTGAAACCGGGAGACGCCGGCAACCCTCCGAGATACAAAGCCAGGATCATGGTGAAGGGGTTCCAGCAGAAGAAGGGCGTGGACTTCGACGAGATATTTTCCCCAGTAGTAAAGATGACCTCCAACCGGACGGTGTTGAGTATAGCGGCAAGCATGGAGCTCGAAGAGATCTACATGCAGCAACCGGAAGGATTCGTGGAGAAAGGGAAGGAGCACCTGGTATGCCAGTTGAAGAAGAACCTGTACGGACTGAAGCAGGCTCCCCGACAATGGTACCGGAAGTTCGACTCCTTCATGACTAATCAAGGGTACCACAAGACATAGGCCAATCACTGCGTGTTTGTGAAGAAGTTCGAAGGAGGCGACTTCCTGATACTCCTTCTGTACGTGGACGACATGTTGATCGTTGGACGGGACCAAGCCAAAATACGGATGCTGAAGAAGGCTCTCAACCGGACCTTCTCAATGAAAGACTTGAGTCCGGCAAGACAGATGCTGGGGATGCATATTATTAGGAACCGGTCAGTGAAGCAATTGTGGCTGTCATAGGAGAAGTATGTGACAAAGGTGCTTCACCGGTTCAACATGTCAGATGCGAAACCGGTCGGATCGACACTCCCGGCAAACTGCAGATGATTCGGTAAGCAAAGCCCGAAGACGAAAGCAGAGAAGGTTGATATGATGAAGGTTCCATATGCCTCTGTCGTCGGGAGCTTAATGTACGCAATGGTTTGTTCCCGACCAGATATAGGATACACAGTCGGAGTGGTGAGCCGGTTTATGAGTAATCCCGGCAAGGAGCACTGGAACGCGGTCAAATGGATACTCCGGTACTTGAAGGGCACTTCGAATATGTGTCTCCGATTCGGCTCCTGTAAACCTCAACTTGACGGTTTTACCGACTCGGACATGTCGGCTGATGTGGATACCAACCGGTCTACATCCGGGTATGTAATGACATATGCAGGGGCTGCTGTTTCGTGGCAGTCGAGGTTGCAGAAGACAGTTGCGTTGTCAACCACGGAGGCGGAGTACATGGCGGTTGCGGAAGCCGGCAAGGAAATATTATGGATGAAGGACTTCATCGGAGAGCTCGGTATCCGGGAAGATGAATACCAGCTCTATTGCGATAGTCAAAGTGCCATCCACCTTGCTAAGAATGCGGCCTACCATTCCCGGACGAAGCATATCCAGCTAAGGTATCACTGGATCCGGGAACGAGTAGATGACCAAGAGTTCGCGCTGACGAAGGTCCACATGGCCGAGAACAGGTCAGATATGCTGACAAGCTAGATGCATGCCGGAAGCGGATCGGACTAGTAAGACATCCCATGCCGGAGGGAAGGGGGAGTTTGTTAGGAAACAGGTGCCTCCGGATGGTGAAGACCCGGATGGTGCAGACCCGGTGAGAACCGGATGAGGAGTACTCGGAAACGGAAGACTCGGTGAGACCGGATGATGCAGGCCCGGTGAGGAGTGCTCACCAGATGAATGGACATATTTGTAAGTATGTTTCTGAGAGTCCATCGGGGCTATATTTGTAAATAGCCAAAAAATCATATTAGTATAAATATGACTTAGGGAAACAGAATATATAGTTGTTGTCATTCTTGTTGGTGCAACACTTGAGAGCATGTAATTGTGTACAGAGAGAGAGAGAGAGAGAGAGAGAGAGAGAGAGGAAGAGGTCGCTGCCTCTGTTGTAACCGCCGCCTGTGGCGAAGATCGTGAGCACGAGGTCGTTGCCTCCGTGAGCTCACTATTGTACATTCTGATATAGTGATAGTTTGCAGTCTAGGGGCTGCCGTGGTTTTTTCCCAAGTTTGGGTTTTTCCACGCTAACATCCAGTGTACTCCTCTCTCCATTGTGTCGTGCTTTCATTTCCCGTTTTTTCTGTGTATGATTCTAAGCATGGTTGTGACCGAGCGTTGCGCATAGGGAGCTTGCAGTTTTTGTCAGTTGACACCTCCCGAGATCAACTACCTAGTTTATGACAAAGAACTCTCTGCCATTATTGCAACCTTTGAAGAATGGCGTCCTTACTTAGGAGGCGCCCAACACTGTGTCTAGGTGGTGACCAATCACAGGAACCTTGTCTACTTCACTACTACTCACATTTTGAACCGGAGGCAAGCACGATGGTCAACCTTCCTGGCTGACTACGACTTTGAAATTTTTTTTCATCCCCGTGCCCTACATGGTAAAGCCGATGCCCTATCTCGGCTTTCGGAATTCGAAATCTGACCAAGAGATGAGACCTACAATCAACAATCACGTTGTCTCCTACAACCACATTATATTCAACTCTTTGCAGCTATATATGGGTGCCGATGAATCATTACTCAACGCAATAGCCATAGATACTGCCACCGACAAATTTGCAAAAGAAATTAAGGAGAATCAAGTCAACAAATCAACCATAAAGGAGGTACGGAATTTAGTCAAGACCAATTTATGTTTCGAGATGGTTTTCTATTCCGGAACAACTTAATGTATGTCCCAGATGGTCATTGTCGTATCCATATCATGAAGGAATGCCATGATAACGCCCTAGCTAGACATTTTGGCGTTACAAAAACTTTGGAGTTAATCTCTAGAAGTTATTGGTGGCCGCAACCTTGGAAACTTGTTAAACAATTTGTGAAAACATGTGATACATGTGCCCGCGCCAAAGCAGTACATCATTGTCCCTATGGTCTACTTCGACCTTTCCCAATTCCAAGTAGGCCATGGGCCTCCATCTCGACGGCTTTTATCACTGACCTTCCCGACATTGAGGGATTCAATTCAGTATTGGTGGTGGTGGATAGATTCAAAAGGATGGCACATTTTATTCCATGTTCTAAAGCAATTTCAGGGATGGAAACAACAAATCTATTCTTAACAAATATTGTGCGTCTTCATGGTTTACCGGATGACATTATCTCTTATGGTGGTCCCCAATTTATGTCCCATTTCTCGAAGCACCTCTTTCAGACGCTTGGAACCTTCCATCCTGAGACAGACGGCCAAATGGAACGAGTAAATCAGATCCTAGAGCAATATCTCTGATGTATGATAAGTTATCAACAAGATGATTGGATCAAATTTCTTCCAATGGTTGTTGAATCCATCCAGGAAACTGTAGAGTTCATGGGTTGTAACTGTGTCGAGAATGGAGTCCGTGAAGGGGAGCGGGAATGCATCGATGATTGTATTTGCGTTCAACTTGCTATAATCGACAAAGTCTCAGATTTTCCCGTTCTTCTTCGGGATGACCATGATTGGGCTGAGCCATGTGGCCTTCTTAACCGACCAAATGAATCCTGCGACGAGAAGTTTGTTGATTTATTCCTTGAATTTTTTGACGTAATTAGGGTTCATTTTGTTGGACGGCCTTTGCGTTGCCTTTCAAATTAATTTTGTGATGATAAATCTATAGGTCGAGCATTGGCATGTCCGTGTGTGACCATAGAAAAACATCCTTGTACGAATGCAAAAGACACTCCAATTGTGTTCGAAAGGAATCGAGAAGATGCTTTGCTACTAGGACTATGCGGGATGCGCCCTCCGTTCCTAGGTTCCGTTCCTCCATCTCAGTTGCTTGAACCCTTTGTCATAGTGTGAGGTCACGTTCCAAGTTTGTGATTCCGCATCTAGGGAGGACTTGACAGTCGACTCAAACAACTTTGTGCGTTCCTCAAGGATGTTGAGTACGTTTATTTCGAACAATGGTACAAAATCAGGATTTTCCTCTTGATACGCTTCGACTTCCTCTTCCTCATTCCATCAAGCATGTTGACTGTTTCGCCGCACACTAGAGTAATTGCTTGCAGTGGTCTAGGGGTCGCGGTTGTGTCAACGCGGATTTTGTGGCTATTGTGATGGATTGTGAGCCGATTATTCGACCAGTTCTGCTTGATCTGGACCGCATGAAGCCATAGTCGTATAAGGAGGAGAGGATATCGGCCGTTATCGGCAAGGGGCAACACCACTACGGAGATTTGCAATGTTTCGCCGTCTACCATGATAGGGAGGTCTTTGAGCAACCTCAACGGCCTCACTGCACTAGTATCTGCCATACAAAGATGGAAGGGGCAACGGGCCCAATCCAAGATGTCGAGGTCACATCAAGTGGCCTCGCTGATTACATTGACTCCCGACCCACCGTTGATGACAACCCCTTGCACATGTTGGCCATTGATGCAGAGGGAGAGGACATGGCAATGTTGATCACGCAAATTAGGGTTTTGGACTGGGTTCAATAGGCATGACAAAGATTGAGGAGACGACCTAGCGAGAGTGTAATATTACAGGGCTCTAGGAGCCGAATGATGTCCTTTCCTGACAGAGTGTCTGCGTCATTTCCGTCCGACCCTACCCAGGCTTGCATTTGGCAATGCACTTCATCCTACGCCTGCCAGGTAGTTTTGTGGGTCCGAGACTGAGTCTGGACCATCTGTACATCAACTGTGATCAAATTGACTGTTGGTCCGTTGTTAGTGTCGAGATTTTGCGGGCAGTCGTTCTAAAAATGGCCCGACTTGTTGCAACGGAAACAACGAGGGACGAGGTTCTATGTAGGAGGGGTTGGTCGGTCTTGTGTCAGTTGCATTTTGTGGCGTGACTGGTTGTTGAATCATCGTCCATATCGTTGTCGCAACCGATGGTAGCCCTGGTTGTTGTGGCGGCAATTGTAGTGGCAGCTTGTAGAAGTACCATGGATATTGGGATAGCTTGTGAAGGGCCGGGTGGCACCCAAGGTGTGTCCTCACAATGGAGTGCTTGATCGAATACATCCTCTAAGGGGACTGTGTGAAGTCCAACTAGACGAGGTAAGTTCGGAAAGGTAGGCGGACACCCCAGATAAACGTGTCGATCTTGTCCTCCTCCGGTGGAGGACTGGGCAAGCATTGCATGAGGGTCTAAAACCTCATGGAGTAGTCTATTATGTGCTCGCCATCCGCTTGCATTACTCAGTAATAGGCAATGCAGAGTTGTTTCAATAGTACACGCCGTTGAAATAATTTCTTGAAACGTGTGGAAACGCTATCGAATGTCGTAAAGGTGGTCAAAGGTTGTGGCTTGAACCATGTGGCGGGTGGGCCATCCAGTGATAGACCGAACTCCATCACATGTGAAGACACCAGATCTGGCCCCACTAACCGTTGGTCGGCGTGGTTTACCAACCACGTGCGGAGGTATGCACGTAAGCGCTCCTCCGCGTCACTATTCCCAAAGAAAATGGAATAAGGGTATGGCATGACAACGACAAACGACCAATGGGGTTGAACGGAAGGGGCGTAAGTGGGATTGGTGGTGGTGTTCCACAGGTCGTGAGACAGTGGAAGGGTGGGTGCGGCAGGAGCAAACAGGGTGAGGGGTGGTCAAGGACAAACCGAAGACGAGGGAAGAAACTCTGTTGCTAGAGGAGAGGGTGTGCAGCTTAGTTGGGCCACCATTTGGTGTTACCACCCGTTCGACTCTTGTAGCAGCGATGTGGCCAACACCCCCAATCTAGGCGAGGGAGGGGGGCTTGCTTCTAGTGGTTGCTATTGTAATAAACATTTAAGAGATCGTGTAATGTAGCGAGCTAGGGTCGGCGATTGGGGGAAATTTGACGACATTCACCAGCAGGGCACTGTAGGATCGCTAGTGTTGTTGACCCGATCCGTCGAGCCTACTCAGGTTATGCTCCTGGTGCCCGCCTACCACACTTCCAGCCCTAAGGGGTGGCTCACACCACATAGTTCCTCCTCTACAAGAAGAAGAAGTAGAAGAAGAAGAAGTTGTGGTTGCAAAAGGAGAGAAAAGATAAAAGAAAAAGAAGAAGGAAGAAGGAGATAGAAGAAGAAAAAAGTAAAAGTAAAAAGTAAACTAAGAATGAGGAGACAAACACTTACTATTATTGTTGAGAATCAAGCTCAACCTAGCCTAGTGTGTGAACACACCGTTGAGAGTGTATGAACATTCAAAGGTCAAAAGTCACACCACTACTATTTACACATTAACTATGTGTCATAGAATCATATTCTATGACACATAACTAATGAGTTTCCACATTCCCCATGACACATGAGCTCCGGTAGTTAATGAAGAGAGAGAGTGACTATATAAAGCACTCTCCTCCTACTTTCTAATATTTCGATTAATCTCCTTTGTAATATACAATCCTCTTGAGTATTTTCTATTATCAATCTTGTGTCTCTCTCCTCTCTCTCTCTCTCTCACACACACACATACACACACACACACACATAAGACACATCTCTAACCTATTCCACTGCACAAGAATCACCATCGATTCTTTACATGGTATCAGAGCGATTTGGTAGCTTTATCTAGCCCACTCGCCTCATCGTAACCGTGTGTTGTGTCTACACCGACGATTCAAAGAAATCCGGCTCATCACTATCGTAGTGTCGCTACATAGCTCGTAATCAAGAGAGAAGATGAAGGAAGACATCTACATTGAACACCATGAGTACTCAAATGGGGAGCGCTCTCCCTAGCAAGAAGTTGGACCAAAACAACTTCGCATCTTGGGAGTACAAGATGCACCAATACCTTGTCGGTCAAGGCTATTGGAGCTACATCAAAGGATCACAAGAAAATTGACCCAACCCAAAGGACGCCGACTACGCAACATGGGAGAAAGCGGCGAGTCAAGTAATATATTGTTTGGCAACATGTGTTCATGAACACATGCTCAGCTACATTTGAGAAGCCACAACGCCAAAGGAAGCATGGGAGAATCTAAGGAAGATATTCGCCGCCAATACGTCTTTTTCTCTCTCTCTCTCTCTCTCTCCCGCATATACTCTTTGTGGGTTAAGGCTCACCATTAAACCTTCATCATGCGAGTGAGCCGGTTCTGTCTAACACTTCCGGAAGTTAACATTGACATGGTATCAGAGCATGAGGGTTGAGAACCTTTGCAGCCGACACTTGCTTTTGTTGACGAACCCTAGAACCCGGGAAAAACAGACAAAGAGAAGATATGGACAGAGGGATGGCGAGTTCACTTCCAACAGAGAAGCTTGACTAGAGCAACTGCGCGTCCTGGTCATACAAGATGCACCAGTACCTGTTGGGGCATGGATATTGGAGCTTCGTGGAAGGAAGGAACGAGGTAGCACCGGAGCCGACAGACAATGACTTCCCGGCATGGGAGTAAAGAGTGAGCCGAGTATTGTACTGCTTCACTTCCTGTGTGCATGGCCAAATGCTCGGCGACATAAAGGATGCAAAAACGCCGAAGGAGGCCTGGGGAAATCTGAGGAAGATTTCTGTCGCGAGTACCTCAACTCGTAAGTTGCAGCTCCGGCAAGAGCTAAAAAACATCCGACAAAGAGACATGTCGGTTACGGATGACACCACCAAGATAAAGGAGATTTGTGATGCACTCGGGTCCATCAACGAGACAGTGGACGAAAACGAGATAGTACAAATCTGCCTCGGTGGTCTAGCGCAAAGGTACGGGCCAATCCAGACAGCGATCTGCACCCAGGAGAAGCCACGATGGTAATGATCAAAGAAAACCATGTGAGTGGGTCGAGGACCACTCAATCGGATGGCCGAATGTTGTACATAGAGATAGATCGGCCCCATGGAAGTGGTGGGCGAGATGGGTTGGCACACAATGGAGGCTGCCGGCAAGAGCAAGACTGGAGGCACAGAGGTAGTGCTGATAGCAGTTCCAGACCCTCCATAAGTAGGGCGAGTCAAAGCGGCGCCGGAAGCCAGCAAGGAAAACCCGACACGAAATGCTAGTACTGTGGAAAAAAGGGCCACAGGGAAAGCGAATGCTAGAAAAAGCGCGCCAATACGGAGAAATCCGGATACGGCAAAACCAGTCTGGAAAACCGACAAAGCTCTCACTACGTAGAAGGATCGAAAGGATCCAAAACCGGGAAGACTAGTAACAGGGCAGCCTTCGTGATGAAGCACAAGGCTAACTCGATGAAGAAGACTACTTCTGGATCACAGGAAGAATGGTACTTTGATTCCGGAGCGTCCAACCACATGATGAGTCATGAAGAGTGGTGTTCGTTTTTGGAGAAACCGGAACAACCGGGAATCGTCGAAACCAGAGACGACACCCCACACCCAATTGTGCATATTGGAGAAGTCCCTTTAAGCCATGTTGGAGAAAAGGGGAAGCTGATGAACGTACTACACGTTCCAACTATCACAAAGAACCTGGTGTCGGTTGGACTAATAGTTGACCAGAGGATGTAGGTGCTTCATCAAGGAAGAAGGCCAGATAATTGCGCAAGGGAGCAGGGAAGGGAGAATATTCATCCTCAACACTAATGACGTCGGTACTGCCATGTTTGCCAAAGGACAGAAGATTGAGTACAACATCGATCTCTGGCATAAGAGGATCAGCCACGTCAACTATTGGAGGCTTCAAGACCTGCAATTGAAACAAGTTGTTTTCAGTTTGCCCAAATTTAGTGGCCGGAAGGCCGAAATTCGTGAAGCCTGCCAACTTGGGAAGCAACACCGGCTTCCATTCCCCACTGAACAAAACCAGAGCCATAACAAACTCGATCTAATCCATTCGAATGTATGGGGACCGGTGTCGGGGTAGTTGTGGTTCGTGCGGCGAAGTCGCAGGGACGAAGGTTAAGGGGAGTTGAAGGAACTTAAATTTTAATAAGGCTTGTATGGTGATGTTAGAAAGGTTAAGAGTAGCAAGAAGAAGAGTTACGAGTAATGTGTGAGAGAGAGAGACGAGAATAGATAGAAGATAGAGACAATATATGATTCAAGAAGCAAGATAGAGACAAAGTATGATTTAAGAAAAAAAATATATGATATGAACATGATGTATATTACGAATACAAGATTTTACCAACTTTACAATGCTTGATAGCAAGATGAACCCTTTCTCTTCCGACTCTTGATTCGGTCCATGCTTGCCGCTATACTCAGCACAGTCCGGATGGAGGTCATCTTTACTGCCGGAGCAAATATCTCGTCAAAGTCCACGCCCTTTTTCTGCTGGAACCCCTTCACCACGATCCTAGCTTTGTATCTCGGGGGGTTGCCGGCATCTCCCGGTTTCAACTTGTACACCCACTTGTTTCGGAGTGCCCGCTTTCCTTTCGGCAACTCCACCAATTCGTACATATGGTTCTCATGCAAGGAATCCATCTCATCCTGCATGGCACTTAACCATTTTCGGCGGTGGGTGTCTTCCTTCGCTTCTTTGAAGCTTTTCAGCTCCCCTCATTGGTCAGCAGAACATGATCTGCATCCGGAAATCTCCGGGGGGGCCTTCTCTCTCTGAGAGGATATCTCCGTCTCTGGGCTTCGGTGACCGGCTCATCCATCTGCTCTTCATCCGAATCCGATTCGGGGTCTTGGCTGGTTCCGGTTTCAGCTTCCTGTACTTCTTCTTCAGCCTGTTCGGTATCCTCACCATAACCCGCTGGTCCCTCGAGTGCTAACCGGTCTCTTGCCGGTTGGGTCTGCTCATCGTAGAGTCGATCCTTACCGGTCGACTCGGAGTTCATTGTCTTCTTCTCCGACTCCCAGTCGGCGAGCGCCTTGTTCTCCATGAAGATAATATCTCGACTCCAGAATACCTTCTTGTCGACTAGGTCCCACACTCGGTAGCCAAACTCATTGTCACCGTAACCGAGGAATATGCATGGCCGGGTCTTTGGATCTAACTTTCCTCTCCGGTCCTTAGCTACATGCACGTACGCAAGACACCCGAAAACCTTCAGATGCCGGTAGGATACTTCCTTATTGGTCCACACTCTCTGTGGCATGTCTCCGTCCAAGGGTACTGAGGGTGATCTATTTATCACATATGTCGCCGTCAACAGTGCCTCAGCCCAAAACTTCTCGGGTAGTTTTGCATGCGCTAGCATACTCCAGACCCTCTCCATTATGGTCCGGTTCATCCTCTCGGCCAGTCCGTTTAGTTCCGGCGTCTTTGGCACGGTAAATTCGAGCCGGATTCCCTTCGAGCGGCAGTACACCTCGATCTGCTCCCGGTATTCTCCTCCGTTATCTGCTCGAACCGCCTTCAACTTCCGGCCGGTTTCTCTTTCCACTCTCACGTGGAGCTCTTTGAAGAAGGATAACACTTGATCCTTCGTCTTCAACGGTGTGGCCCACAGCTTCCGGCTG
Organism: Azolla caroliniana; assembly: GCF_043228905.1. Classification (NCBI taxonomy): domain Eukaryota; kingdom Viridiplantae; phylum Streptophyta; class Polypodiopsida; order Salviniales; family Salviniaceae; genus Azolla; species Azolla caroliniana. The sequence goes on along the minus strand of NW_028230449.1, from coordinate 9,415,499 downwards.
TGGTCATCTATGAATGTCATGAAGTACTGCGCTCCAGCATGTGACTTCGTGTCTACTTGACACACATCTGAATGCACCAACTCCAGTGGTGCATTACGTCTCATCGGTGGCCTTGGTCGGAAGGAGGTCCAATTCTGCTTACCGGCGAGACAATGAGTGCACTTCTCTAAGTGCACGTTCTTCATTGGAATGAGGTTGTCGTCTGCAAGCCTCTTCATCCCCTTCTCGCTCATATGACACAGCCTCTTGTGCCATAGCTCACCGGCAGTGTCGGATGCCATGTTCACTTCTTCCGGGCATAACCGGGCATTCATCAGGTACAGTGTGTTTACCTTCCGGGCCCGAGCCACAATCAGGCTCCCTTTGCTGAACTTCATGACACCGTTCCGGATGCTACCCGTGTAGCCCTCATCATCTAGCCGACCGGTTGGTATCAGGTTCAGTCTAACCTCTGGAACATGTCGGACATCCCTCAACAGCAACTTGCATCCGGTTGGTGTCGACAGCCACACGTCTCCTATGCCGACAATTCGGCATGTACCTTCATTCCCCATCCGGACACAACCGTGATCACCGGCTGAGTAGGATGAGAAGCATTTCCGGTCCGGGGTAAGGTGGAACGACACTCCGGAGTCTACCACCCAGGTCATCTCGTCGCCAGCAAGGTTTATCTCACTCTCCTCGGTGATGAGCATCAACTCCTCTTCATTTGCCACGATTGCCATCGTTCCCTTCCGGTCCAGTCCCCTACGGTCTTTACCGTTCCGGTCCGGTGTCCGCTTCGAATCGGTGCCGTCGGTTTCCTTGTATTTACGGAAGTGCCGACAGTTCTTCTGGAAGTGTCCCGGTTTGCTGCAATAGAAGCAAGTAGGCCTCCCCCTTGACTTTGACCGTGTCCCCGACTTCTCCCGGTTCTAGGGACTATGGTTTCTATGTCTTCCGCTTTCCGATTCGGTAAGGAGCGCTTTGGAGTCGGAGCTCGTATCCTTATCTTTCCGACACGCCTCCTCATCTAGCAGGCTCGACTTCACTCTTGCTAGGGATAACCGTTTTCTTTCCGGCCCGGCGTTGCCCAAAGTGACAACCAACGTCTCCCAGCTATCCGGGAGGGAACCGAGCAGGAGTAGCGCTAGTACCTCATTGGCGAGAGGTACTTCCAATGAAGTTGCCTGGTGGATCAGCCCCTGGAAGGCATTCATGTGCTCCGCCATGCTGGAGCCATCTTGGTACCGGAGTCTTACTAGCTTCCGGAATACCGAAACCTGATTAACAACATTTTTGTTCTGAAACATTATTCCGATCTTCTCCCAGAGCTCATGAGCCTTGCTCTCTTCATTGAAGTTGTTGTACAGGCTCATGTCGATGAAGCACCGTATGTACACCGTTGTCTTCATGTGCATCACCTCCCATATCGCGGCGTCGATTTTGTCCGGTCTCTTGTCCCCGAACTGAACCGGCAGCCAGAGGTCTTTAACCATGAGCATGTCCCTCATCTTCGACTTCCACACTGAATAGTTGGAGCCGGTGAGCTTGAACATGCCGCCAAACGATTCGTCCATTTTCTGTGTCGTTTCCTTCTGACACCACTTGACGGGAATTGTACGCTCCCCTATACGCAACGCTCGGCCGCAACCAAGCTTAGATTCATGCACAGAAAATGGGAAATGAAAGCACGACACAAAGAGGAGAAGAGTACACGGGATGTTTACGTGGAAAACCCAAAGAGGGAAAAACCACGGCAGCCCACAGACTGCAAACTATCACTATGCTAGAATGTACAACAGTGAGTTCACGGAGGCAACGACCTCGTGCTCATGATCCTCGCCACAGGCGGCGGTTACAACAGAGGCAACGGCCTCTTGCTCTCTCTCTCTCTCTGTACACTGTTACGCGCTCACTCTATTCTTGCACCAACAAGAATAACAACAACAGTCATCTAAAAGTTTGCCCTAAGTCATATTTATACTAATATGACTTTTCGGCTATCTACAAATATAGCCATGATGAGCTCTTCAGAAACATATTTACGAATATGTCTCTTCATCCGGAGAGCATTCCTCACCGGGTCTGCGCCATCCAGCTCTCCGTAGCCGGGTACTCCTCATTCGGTCTTCACCGGGTCTGCATGATCCGGCTCTCCGTAGCCGGGTACTCCTCATACGGTTCTTTTCTCTTCCCATCCGGAGGGACCTGTCTCCCAACACTTTTCACATAATATATCGCTATCATCATCATTCTCTCTCTCTCTCTCTCTCTCTCTCCTTCTCTCGAGTGTTCTACACCCTCTTTTTCTCTTAGTACTAATATTCATCTCTTAGTACTAATTTCCTCTCTGTCTCAGTACTATTCCTGACACCGTCAAATTCCTTCGCTGCTGTGACTTCGACATTGCTCGACCTGTCGGCTCCTCCGTGTCGGTGTCAACTTCCGTTGCCTTCTTGTCCATTTGGCCTTCTGTTGATTTGGCTCCTCCGAAATGAGCACCTCTTCTGAGTCGGTTGTCTCCAATTCGTTCTAGCTCTTCTGAGTCTTCAATCTTAGACCATGTCTGGGTCTTGGTCTTTATCTTCCGGTCGGCCATGTCCTTCTTGATTCGGCTGCCACTACCGCTTGTTCTGACTTTATCGGATGTGCTAACATCTTCAGTCAACTCGGCCTCCTTTTTCTTCTTGTTTCCCTCTATTTTGGTCTTTTCCTTCTTCTTTCTGGCTGCTTCTCTCGTGCTGTTACAGGTTCTCTTGGTTCCTATTCCGATTGTCCTCCTCAAGTGTGGCACGTCAAGATGCTGCAGTCCAAGCATATCTGAAAAGTGCTGCAACTTGTCCAATCAGAGTATCTTGGTGAAGATGTCACCAACCTTCCGATCCGTTCGAACATACCGTAGTTCCGACTTCACTACTCAGAACCTGCTCGTGCACAAAGTGATAATGCACTTCTATGTGCTTCGTCCGAACATTGAACACAGGGTTCTTGGCCAGCTACATGCTACTTATGTTGTCATAGTAGATCGGGATCGGAGTTGGTACTTCGATCTAGAGGTCTTGTAGTAGTTGATGAAACCGTATGGTTTCACAGGTCGCGATGGTAGCTCCTCGATACTCAACCTCATTGCTTGACAGAGCTAGTGTCGACTGCTTCTTGTTGGTCCATGCAACAACCGCGCTACCAAGAGAGAACATAAAGCCAAATGTTGACCGACGATCTGACACATCACCTGCCTAGTCACTGTCAGGAATAGTACTAAAGCAGAGATGGAATTAGTACTAAGAAGAGCAGTACTATTAGTACTAAGAGGACGGGATTGTGTAAGATTCCCGGGAGAGGAAGTGAGAAGAGGAGAGAGAGAGAGAGAAAGATGATGACAACAGCTAATATATTATGTGAAAAAATAAGTACACAGCGGCTGAGAGGCTTAAGACTGGCGTTGAACCAATTTGGTTCAACATAATGCCTAGTGCCTTCTTTTATAGTGTTGTCAAAAGTGATCCTGAAACTTCTAGAATGTTCCAGAGAAATCTGGAATATACATTACTTTCTTATAATAAAACATAAATGAAAATAATATTTTATGAATTACAATAGATGGTGTGATGGTTAAGAGCTCGACTCATATACCATAAGGTCATGGGTTCGAGTCTTGCCATATCATGACACTATCTCCCCCTTAAAGACGACGAGTGGAACGAGTCGGCGCTGATTGCGGACCGGGTTTGTCCGGATACTTTCGGTGGAAATCAGCAAGCAGATCCTGAGCATTGGCAACATGCTCGACGGGTTCCCAAGTGCGTTCGCTCGGACTATAACCAACCCAATCGACCAAATAATAAAGTTTGTTGCGAATAAGTTTGGAATCGAGGATGGCAGCAACTTCATACTCCGGGCCGGCGTCCAACTCCAGCGGGGGCGGCGGTGGTGTAACACGATCGGGAATGGTGTTTGCTTTATAAGGTTCAAGAAGAGAACAATGGAAAACTGGATGTATCTGAAGCTGCGGAGGGAGATCAAGGCGGAATGTGACATCATAAACTTTACCCGAAATACGGAAAGGACCGAGTCGTCGATAATCCAACTTGTTGCACGGTCGAGTAGTCTTGATGTGACGACGTAAGAGCCATACTCGATCTCCGATGGCAAAAGACGAGGGAAGCCGATGACGATCCGCGTAAGTCTTCTGTGTCTGTTGAGCATGACGAAGATTAGTCGAGAGATCTGTCTGAATCTTGCGTAGTCTCTCCAAATGATCCCCGGCACGAGGATTGGTAGGTAGCTCCTGGGTGTCGATCACCGACCAGCGAGGATGAGAACCGGTATAAGCGTAGAATGGGGAGACTCGAGTCGAGGAGTGAACAACATTATTATACGCAAACTCCGCAAAGTGGAGAATCTCGGCCCAATCGTCTTGTTGATAACTCAGGAAACACTGGAGATATTGCTCCAGCGTTTGGTTTGTTCGTTCTGCCTGCCCATCGGTCTGAGGATGGTAGCCGGAGGAGAGGTTGAAAGAGACCTTGAGCATCTTGAAGAGATGCTGCCAAAATTTGGAGACAAATTGCGGTCCTCGGTCACTGATGATACTGTCTAGGAGGCCATGATGCTGAAATACCTCACGCATGACTAGGGCGGCGGTTTGCTCGCTACTGATGGCCTTAGTACACGGAACAAAATGTGCCATCTTCGTATACCGATCAACGATGGTTAAGATAGCCTCGAACCCCTGCGAGACCGGCAGATCTGTGATAAAATCAAGACAAATAGACTGCCACGGCTTACTTGGAATCGGTAAGGGTTCCAACAAGCCATATGGATGGTGTCGTGGCATCTTTGCTCGGCAGCAAGCATCACAGGTCCGAACGTAGTCGTCGACAAAACGGCGCATGTGGGGCCACCAAAAAGATCGTTGCACTAGCTCCAACGTCTTAGTACTACCGAAATGTCCCGCCGTATGGGTGTCGTGACAATGTTGGATGATTTGAAGGCGACAGGAGCAATCGGGGACATATACGCGCTTTTTAAAGAATAACAAACCATCATGATATTCGAATTGTCGGTAGTCAATACCTGGTTTTTGAGACTGAGAACAGGATGCCCGAGAAGTATCAATGTGCGTCAGGATGTCTTGAGCAAAACTATCCGTCTTCAAGTTTGCACGTATGTCATCGGTAATCCGTGAATCCATCGGGGTGTGAAAAACCGCGTCGTGTGCAATCGTGTTCGTCCCAAGATTACTTGCTTTTGATTATCAAATGTTGGATCACCAGGACGAGGTGCAAGATATGAACGCCGTGATAGTGCATCTGCTTTTCCTTGCTGCTTCCCCGGTCAATATGTGATTTTGAAGTCGAAACGCGTGAGGAATTGCGCCAACCGAGCTTGTCGTCGATTTTAGTACGCGAGCATTCTGGAAATAAGCAAGATTTTTATGATCACTAAAGACAACAAGCTGATGTGGAGAGCCCTCTAAGAAATGCCGCCATTGCACAAATGAATCCACGATGGCTAATAACTCCTTGTCATGTATTTCGTAGTTGATTTCCGCAACATCGAATTTGCGCGAATGGAAAGCCACCGGATGCAACTCTTCTTTATCTCCTTGTTGAGAAAGGATGCTACCAAGGGCGAAATCTGAAGCATCGGCCTCCATGATGAATGGTTTGCTAGTATCCACATGAGCTAGAATCGGTGCTGATGTAAAGGCTTTCTTAAGATGCCGAAAAGCCATATCTACTTCAATGGACCAAAGAAATGCTTGGCCCTTCTTCGTAAGTTGTGTGAGGGGTAAGATAATCTTCGAGTAATCCTATTTGCAATATCAGTACATCCTTCCAGCACTATTAAGGACTCCTCAGTACAACTTCAGGCAAAATATCATCCTTATGCCGATGTATTTGACAAGGTAAAAGCCTGTACCCTTCCTCATCACCGTCCCTATGACTGTCCTATCGATTTACAACCAGGAACCGAGCCACCATGGGGACCAATTTACAACTTGTCACCCACCGAGTTAGAAGTCCTTCGAGCCTACATAGAGGATGACTTGGCAAGCGGGTTCATCCGTCATTCGAAATCTTCGGCCGGTGCACCCATCTTCTTTGTCAAGAAGAAAGATGGCTCACTTCGTCTCGTCGTTGATTACCGTGGATTGAATAAGGTCACCATCCGGAATAGGTATGCACTTCCTCTTATATCAAGTCTTTTAGAGCGAGTTAATGGTGCCAAGTTTTTTACCAAAATCGATCTGCGAGGAGCGTATAACCTCGTGCGGATCTGACCGGGAGATGAATGGAAGACCGCCTTTCGCACGCGGTATGGGCATTTCGAGTATACTGTTATGCCGTTCGGCCTAACCAATGCACCCGCAGTCTTCCAACACATGGCAAATGATATATTCAGAGAGCTCTTGGATATCTGTTTGATCATCTATCTTGATGATCTATTGATTTATTCGAAGACCCAGCAAGAGCACGATTCTCATGTATTATTAGTACTAAAGCGACTCCGCGAGAATGGTCTTTATGCCAAGCTAGGAAAATGTAGCTTTGACTGCAAGCAAGTGGAATTTCTAGGCTACGTCATCTCCTCAAAGGGCATCGCCATGGATCCAGCTAAAGTCCAAACTGTACTAGAGTGGCGAATTCCACGGTCGGTACGAGATGTACAATGTTTTCTAGGTTTTGCTAACCTCTACCGTAAGTTTATACAGGATTACTCGAAGATTATCTTACCCCTCACACAACTTACGAAGAAGGGCCAAGCATTTCTTTAGTCCATTAAAGCAGATATGGCTTTTCGGCATCTTAAGAAAGCCTTTACATCAGCACCGATTCTAGCTCATGTGGATACTAGCAAACCATTCATCATGGAGGCCGATGCTTTAGATTTCGCCCTTGGTAGCATCCTTTCTCAACAAGGAGATAAAGAAGAGTTGCATCCGGTGGCTTTCCATTCGCGCAAATTCGATGTTGAGGAAATCAACTACGAAATACATGACAAGGAGTTATTAGCCATCGTGATTCATTTGTGTAATGGCAGCATTTCTTAGAGGGCTCTCCACATCAGGTTGTTGTCTTTAGTGTTCATAAAAATCTTGCTTATTTCCAGAACGCTTGCATACTAAATTGACGGCAAGCTCGGTGGGCGCAATTCCTCACGCGTTTCGACTTCAAAATCACATATCGACCGGGGAAGCACCAAGGAAAAGCAGATGCACTATCACGGCGTTCATATCTTGCACCTCGTCCTGGTGATCCAAATTTGATAATCAAAAAGCAAGTAATCTTGGGACCAACACGATTGCACACGACGCGGATTTTTCACACCTCGATGGATTCACGGATTACTGATGACATACGTGCAAACGGTTTAGCCGTGACTGAGGCGTATGTGGGTTCTAGCCGAGAGCGTGGTATTTGTAACTGACGCTCCGAACGCCGTTTGAAAAGGCGGTTGTAGCATCGGACCGCTCGACTGATTGCCTCCGTAAGAGACTTTGGCTCTTCGGGGAAGGTTAAAAGCAGATCTCTGACATCATTGCGCAAGCCGTAGCGAAACTGCTCCATGAGGGCCTGATCATCCCAGGGAATATCTGAGGCGAGTAGAAGGAAATCCGCCGCGTAGGCAGAGGCTGGACGATCGCCTTGACGCAATCTTCGGATCTTGTTGATCGCCGTCCTGATGCTGTGAGTATCTCCAAAGCAGGCTTTAAACTCACCACTAAAATCCTCAAAGTTATTAAGCAAGGGTGATTGTTTTTCTAGAAGCGGAGCGAACCATGCCAAGGCTGAGCCGCTAAGTAACGTGCCTATTAGGCCGACTCGAGATGCATCAGTGGGATATCGGGAAGGATGCATCCGGATGACTAAGCGTACTTGATTAAGGAATCCCCGGAATTGCGATCGCGTTCCATCAAATTTCACAGGAAGTCCAATCTTGGGCTCTTTATGAAATCCTTGGGGACTTGATCCTTGTTGTTGCAACGCTGCTTCGAGTTGTTGTACCCGTAATGCTAACTCCCCATGTTGTTGTTGCGTTTGTTGTTTTTCGAGAGCGATTTGTTGGAGATCCCCTATCAACCGTTGGTTTTCTTGTTCCAGGGCAACAAACTTTTCTTTTAGGCACTGTAACTTGGAGAAAACGGATTGATATTCTTGGGCACTAACAGTAGCCATAGTATAGGGAAAAGGGTAGGAGGAGGAGGGAGAATGACAAGTAGGCTGGAGGAAAGGAAAAATTGGTTCAAACTGTCAGGAATAGTACTAAAGCAGAGATGGAATTAGTACTAAGAAGAGCAGTACTATTAGTACTAAGAGGACGGGACTACGTAAGATTCCTGAGAGAGGAAGTGAGAAGAGGAGAGAGAGAGAGAAAGATGATGACAGCAGCTAATATATTATGTGAAAAGATAAGTACAAAGCGGCTGAGAGGCTTAAGACTGGCGTTGAACCAATTTGGTTCAACATAATGCCTAGTGCCTTCTTTTATAGTGTTGTCAGGAGTAATCCTGAAACTTCTAGAATGTTCCAAAGAAATCTGGAATATACATTACTTTCTTATAATAAAACATAAATGAAAATAATATCCTATGAATTACAATAGATAGTGTGATGGTTAAGAGCTCGACCCATATACCATAAGGTCATGGGTTCGAGTCTTGCCATATCATGACAGTCACACCATGTCAGTACAATAGTCCTCAATCCTTAGTGCTGCCCACATATCGCAGTAGGGGATGCGTGCACTGAAGGTGCTCGATGGTCGGTTGCTGCATAAACTGACTTATCACCCCGACCGGATAGCTGATGTCGGGTTGGGTGATAGTAAGATATATTAGGCTTTTGAGAATTTTTTGGAACCATTTCTCGTTGTAGGACAGTCCGGAGTTAGGACCGTTTGATTCCGGTCAAGGGGTGTTGAGACCGGTCGGCAATCCGTCATGCCGAACTTGTACAACATATTTAGTACATATTGTCTCTGTAATAATAATCTGCCGGTGGGGGTGTCTATCACTTCTATCTCGAGGAAGTAGTGAAGGTCCCCCATGTCCTTCATCTCAAATGATGCCGCAAGTTGAGACTTCACGCAATCGATTTCTTCTAGGTCGGTGCCAGTGATGACTAAATCATCGACATAGAGTAAAAGACTTACCGACCCATGCCGACCTTGCCGGATGAAGAGTGAAGAGTCCGACTTGGATGTAGCAAACCGCATCCGACATAGGCGCTGCGTGATCTTCGTGTTCCAAGCACCCGTGGCTTGCTTTAATACGTAAACAGACTTCTTTAGTCGGCATACAACTGACATATTGATTCAAGACTGAAATCCGAGTGGTTGCACCATGTGTACTTGTTCCTCAAGTTCTCGTTGTAGGAATGCTTCACATCCATCTGGTGCAAAACCCAACCCTTCGCCGCCGCGACCGCAAGCAAGATACAAACGGTCGTCATCTTTGCGACTAGCGTAAACGTGTCATCATAGTTGACTAACTTGGCGACTAACTGGGCCTTGTACCGGTTGATGGAGCCATCGGCGTTGTACTTGATCTTGTACAACCACCTACATCTGATAGGCTTTACACCCTTGGAGGCGTCAACTAGGTCTCACGTCTCATTCTCCGTTACTGCTCACATCTCTTCCTCCATTCTCTTCCTCCATTGCGGCACACCAATTCGCGTCTATTGTTGCTTTTGCATAGCTCTCTGGCTCACGCACTTCCGCCACTTTCGTCATGTACGCATCATGATGTGCCATGTACTCATTATATCTGTACCGCTTCACGAGATTCTTTTGGTGGGTCGATCGATGTAATTTCTTGTTTGCCGATTTGAGGGCCCTCTTGGCTAACTCAGACTTCGTTTCCGAAGCTCCGTTTTCATTCTTTTTGGCGTCGGATTCATTCCAATCCGAGTTTGCCTTGTCTGTGCCCTACTCCAACATCTTCTTCTTCCCTTTCTCTTTATGTGTGAACCGTCATGTCCTCGGTTCCTTGTATGGGGAATGCACGGTCGAGTCCTCAACACTCGTCAGCTCTTCATCGGACTGGTCAATTTTACTCAATCTCTCATTCGGCCCACTTACCTGGAATGAGATCAGACTCTCTTCCAGAGTACCTAAATCTTCTTCGTCTTCTTCTTCTACCCGAATCATGCCAGGTTCACTGGCCTCATCCTCAATGATCGGGTAGTCGTAGTTGTCGAGGGTCGGGGTCGGTAGGGAGTACCATTATGACGACTCGTTGAATTTGACATCTCGGCTCACTCAGACTTCCTTTGTGTGGAAGCGTATGTGCGGAAGCGTAAGACAACAGCTTGGCTACATAGCAACGGAGAGAGAGAGAGAGAGAGAGAGAGAGAGAGAATAATACACAGAATACAGAGAGTACAAGGGAGAGACAAAGAGAGCAGAACAAGAATCTAAATTCAAAAATTATATCAACACTCTGTACATACAACGTGCTCAACAACACTATTTATACAAGTCCTTATGGGACTGACAGAAGTACATCGTACTTCAATGCTCACACGAGCGTCAGACACTAACTAAGAGACAATAACTACCTAGTAATCTAAGCTATTACTAGGCTTTTGGTTATTGCTGGATCCGGCTAACCGGCTCCCCAGCTCACCAGCTCTTTTGCTCACTGGTTGATCACCGGCTCACCGATCCGCCTCGCTCACCGGCTCAGGCTTATTCAACCGATCCGGCTCCAGTTGAGCTTGCCGCTCAACACTCCCCCTCAAGCTCAACTTGAGGTCCGGTTGTAGTGTCAACGTCTGTGACAACCGGTCCTTCTACCCGGCTCTTTCTGGTGTCGCTCCGCCTTGCTCGCGCTCTTCGTCCGGTCCGGTTCTGTTTGTTGCAACCCCTCTTGTTCTGCGCACCTCGACCTTCTCGGTCGGCTCGTTTGCTCAACATGCCCAATTCAGCTCCCTCGTTGTTGCGACTCCGGCACTTACCGCATTGGACCATATCCAGGTTTTGGCCTTCTTCTTTCGGTCGGCTCTGTCCTTCTTGACTCTGCCGCCGCAACCGCTTGTTCCGACTTGTTCGGATGTGTCAACTTCCTCTGTTGACTCGGTTCCTTTCTTCTTCTTGTCTCTCCTCTTGTCGGCTCTTCCCTTACCGACACAATCGACAGTCTCTTTGCCTTTGCCTATTCCGGTGTCTTTGCTGGTGTCTTTGCCCGTTCTCCCCCTCAAGTGTGGCATGTCGAGATGCTGAACACCAAGCATATCGGTGAAGTGCTGCAACTTGTCCGATCCGAGCGGTTTGGTGAAGATTTCGGCAACTTGCCGATCCGTATGAACATACTGAAGTTCGACTTCACTGCTCAGGACATGCTCACACATGAAGTGGTAGTGCACTTCTATGTGCTTTGTGCGAGCATGGAATATTGGGTTCTTGGCGATCCATAGGTCTTGCAGGAGTCGCCGAACCCAAATGGCTTCACAGGTGGCAACAGTAGCACCCCGATACTTAGCCTCAGTGCTCGACAGAGCCACTGTTGGCTGCTTTTTGCTGCTCCACGCAACAACCACGCTACGTGGGGAAAACATGTAACCGGAAGTTGATCGGCGATCTGATGCATTGCCGGCCCAGTCGACATCCGTGTAACCGACTAGCTCTTCGGTTATACCATGCCGGTATAACAGTTCCTAGTCCTTCGTGCCGCTCACATACCGCAGTATTTGGTGTGCGCATTGAAGATGCTCTACGATCGAGTTCAGCATGAAATGGCTAATCACACCGATCGAATAGCTGATGTCGGCTCGGGTGATGGTCAAATATATAAGGCTTCCGACAATTTGTCGGAACCGTTTCTCATCGTAGGCCGGTCCGGAGTTGGGACAAAGCTTTTGGTTCTGGTCCAGGGGTGTGGAGATCGGTCGGGATTACGTCATGCCGAACTTGTACAACATATTCAACACATAGTGTCTCTGTGAGAGCAATATGCCGTCGGGGGCTCGGATCACTTCGATCCTGAGGAAATAGTGAAGGTCCCCCACGTCCTTCATCTCAAATGCTTCTGACAGCTGGGACTTGACTCAGTTGATTTCATCGAGTCCGGGTCCGGTGATGACTAGATCATCAACATACAGCAAGATGCAAACCGGACCGTCCAGACCTTGCCAGATGAACAACAAAGAGTCAGACTTGGAGGCCGCAAACCCCATCTTACGCAACCGGTGCGTAATCTTTGCATTCCAAGCTCAGGGGCTTGCTTCAGGCCATAAAGTGACTTCTTTAGCCGGCATACCGCCAACTTGTTCATCTCTGACTGAAAACCAGGGGGTTGGGTCATAAAGACCTCTTCTTCAAGATCGCCTTGAAGAAAAACATTCTTCACGTCCATCTAGTGAAGATGCCACCCCCTTTCCGTAGCAATCGCTAGCACCACACAAACCATTGTCATCTTCGCTACCGGAGCGAAGGTCTCGTCGTAGTCAATTCCGTGGTCTCGTTGTAGTCGATTCCGTGGGTTTGCACGTATCCCTTCGCCACTAACAGGGCCTTGTACCGGTTTACCAAACCGTTGACATTGTACTTTATCTTGTACACCCACTTACATCCGATCGGTTTACAGCGTCGGGGAGGGTCAAGTAGGTCCCATGTGTCGTTGGCATCAAGTGCCCGCATTTCTTCCTCCATAGCGGCACGCCAACTTGCGTCCTTTGCCGCTTCTGCGGAGCTCTCCGGCTCACGCACTTTCGCCACCTTGGTCATGTACACATAGTGATGCGCCATGTACTCATTGTACCCGTATCGGGTCACGGGGTTCTTCGGGAAGAATGATGTAACTTGGTATTACCCGGTTTGAGGTCCCGCTTGACCGGTTCGGTCTTCGTTGCCAAAGATCCGCCTTCATCTTTTCTAGAGTCGGATTCGCACCAATCCGACTCAGCGTTGCCGATTTTGTATTCCGGCATCTTCTTCTTCTCCTTCTCTTTGTGCGTGAATCGTCTCCTTGCTTCCTTGCGCGGGGAGAGCACGACAAAGTCTTTGTTGGCCGGTCAGAAGAGCAAGGACAAGTGGGAAGGCGGAATCGGATCGGATAATAGGAAGTAAATAATAGTAGAATTATTATTCGGAGGGACGGATCCGGTACAGTTGTACCGATCCGGATCCGGACCGATTCGGATGTCGGTTGCCTAAGCGCACCGATCGTAACCTTGCCGGATGCCTATAAAAGGATCCGATGATTTGTAAAGTTTTTGGACGGAAGTAATACAATAGTAATTATTGCGTGTTTATCTGTATCTTGTATTGTTTACCATCTGTGCTTAATTGTAATCATCTTATGCGTGTAACCTAGCATCCAATCCTTACCACCCCTTTGGAGAAGTGTCGGATAGACACCTGTGTTGAGGCTAGTCCGGCCAGACAGACAACACTATTTTGGCGACCACATCCGGACAACCCCGTTCCGACTAGCATTCGGGTTAGAAGCGGTCATGCCGGTAGAGTTCCAGATCCCTAGCTTACGGATTCAGGTGAAGGAGCGCTTAAGTGAGAACAAGTCCGAACGAATCCGGCTGGTGGCGTTGTTGGAATTAGAGGAAAACTGAATAGCCAGCTTACTACAACTCGAACTGGAGCAAAGGAGGAGAAAAGCCTTCGTGGACCGACACCGGCGTGGCAATGAAAAGGAGTTCGAGGTCGGGAAACTGGTACTACTATTCCAGACACGGATGGGGAACATGCCGGGAAAGTTGTGGTTTCGATGGACCGGACCGTTCTGGATCACCAAGGAGTACAATGTGTTGGGATTTCGGTCCCTCCGGATGGGATGTCCGGAGATGAATGACGGCAAGCCCGGTTGCGGTTACGGAACCGGATGATGAAGAGTACCCGACATGAAGCCGGATGAAGAGTACCCGGCTACGGAACCGGATGATGAAGAGTACCCGACATGAAGCCGGATGAAGAGTACCCGGCTTCTCCCGGATGATGAAGACCCCGGCTACGGAGCCGGATGCTGAAGACCCCGGCTACGGAGCCGGATGACGAATGTACCCGGAGAGAGATCCGGATGCGGGGACATATTTGTGAATATGTTTGCCAAGGGCCCTCTAGGCTATATTTGTAAATAGCCCGAAAGTCATATATGTATAAATATGACTTAGGGCAAACAGTTTGAATGTTGTTGCTCATTTTTCCTGTTTTTCCACTTAGTGGGAGCGAAGTGAGTGCAGCCGAGAGAGAGAGAGAGAGAGAGAGAGAGAGAGAGAGAGAGAGACGAAGAGGTCGTTGCCTCAGTGTATTACCGCCGCCTGTGGCGAAGACAGTGAGCTCAAGGTTGTTGCCTTGTAGCTTCACCAGTGTACATCTCTGTTTATAGTGATAGTTGGAGTTTGAGGACTCCCGTGGTTTTTCCCATTTAGGGTTTTCCACGTAAAACATCCAGTGTACCTTTCTCTCTGTTGTCTTCGTGTATTTTGTATTTCCTATTTTCTGGAGTTGATCCTATTCCTCGGTTGTGGCCGAGCACTGTGTTTAACAAAGTGGTATCAGAGCGACGGTAACACAGAAAATGGAAGGCGGCGGTAGTGGGCCTCCGGGCATGATGGTGTTGAACTCACAGAACTACGCCGACTGGAAGATAAAGATGGAAGACCTTCTCATCGTCCGAGACCTGTACGAACCGATCGACAATGCCGAGATACCCAAGGGAGTAATAGAGTCGGAGTGGAAGCTCCTGAACCTGAAAGCCGTAGCGACGATCCGGCAATATGTCGATGTAAGTGTTCTGCAACATGTGGCGAACGATACGAACGCCTATGAGATGTGGCAGAAGCTGTCCGGACTGTATGAGAGGAAGAATGCTCTGACCCGGACCTCCCTGATGAGGAAGATAGTGAATCTTAAGTACCGGGACGGCGAGAGCATGGTCGAACACGTCAGCACGTTCATGGGACTCGTGAACCAGCTTGCGGTGATCAAGTTCCCGTTGGATGACGCAATGCAAGCCATCATGCTGATGTGTACCCTTCCGGAGAGCTGGGAGAACTTGGTAGTTACTCTCAGCACCTCCTGTAAGGAAGAGAACTTGTCTTTACTAACGGTAAAGACAAGTATTCTAAATGAAGAAGCGCATCGGAGAGATAAAGAACCGGCCTCCGACTCGAAGGCGCTGCTTACCGAATCGGAACGGGGAAGACAACGGAACCGGAGTCCGCAAAGACGGGAGAAGTCGGGGACACGGTCGCAGTCGAGGGGAAGACCTACATGCTTCTACTGTGGGAAGCCGGGGCACTTCCAGAAGAACTGTCGGCATTTCCGGAAAGACAACGGAACCGACGGTACCGATTCGAAGAAGTCACCGGAGCGAAACGGTGCATACCGGGGAGCCACAGACCGGAGAGGTCCGGATCGGCGAGGGCAGGACCGGAAAGGAACGACGGCACTCGCGGCAAGTGAAGAAGAGATAATGCTCATTACCGAAGAGAGGGAGCTGAACCTTGCCGGTGAAGAGATGACCTGGGTGGTCGATTCCGGAGCGTCGTTCCACCTGACCCCGGAGAAGAAATACTTCTCATCCTACACAGCCGGTGAGCACGGCTGTGTCCGGATGGGAAATGAAGGCACATGCCGGATTGCCGGCATAGGAGACGTGTGGCTGATGACATCAACCGGATGCAAGATGCTGCTGAAGGATGTTCGACACGTTCCGGAGGTTCGATTGAACCTGATTTCGGCCAGGAGGCTAGACGATGAAGGCTACACGGGTAGCATCCGGAACGGTGTCATGAAGTTCAGCAAAGGGAGCCTGATAGTGGCTCGGGCCCGGAAGGTCAACACACTGTACCTGATGAATTCCCGGCTATGTCCGGAGGAGCTGAACGTGGCAGCTGACACTACCGGTGAGCTGTGGGACAAGAGACTGTGCCACATGAGCGAGAAGGGGATGAAGAGGCTTGCCGAAGAAAACCTGATACCGGTAAAGCACGTACACCTGGGGAAGTGTACCGACTGTCTGGCCGGTAAGCAAAACCGGACCTCCTTCCGCTCAAGACCACCGATGAGACGTAGTGTACCATTGGAGTTGGTACACACTGATGTGTGTCAGGTAGAAACGAAGTCACATGGCGGAGCCCAGTACTTCGTAACATTCATAGATGACCATAGCCGGAAGCTGTGGACGGCACCGTTGAAGACAAAGGACCAAGTATTGTCCGTCTTCAAAGAACTCCACGCGAGAGTGGAAAGAGAATCCGGCAAGAAGCTGAAAGCAATACGAGCAGATAACGGAGGGGAATACCGGGGGCAGTTCCAGGAGTACTGTCGCTCGAAGGGAATCCGACTCGAGTTTACTGTGCCGAAGACGCCGGAACTGAACGGGCTGGCCGAGAGGATGAACCGGACCATAATGGAGAGGGTCCGGAGTATGCTGGCGCATGCGAAATTACCCAAGGGGTTTTGGGCCGAGGCAATGTCGACGGCGACATACGTGATAAACAGATCACCCTCAGTACCTTTGGACGGAGACACGCCGCAGAGAGTGTGGACCGGTAGGGAAGTATCCTACCGGCATCTGAAGGTGTTCGGGTGTCTCGCATATGTGCATGTGGCAAAGGACCGGAGAGGAAAGCTAGATCCAAAGACCCGGCCATGCATATTCCTCGGTTACGGCGATGACGAGTTCGGCTACCGAGTATGGGACCCGGTCGACGAAAAGATATTCCGGAGTCGTGATATCATCTTCATGGAGGACAAGACACTCGCCGACTGGGAGTCGGAGAAGAAGATGAAGAGCTCTAAGTCGACCGGTGAGGATCAACTCTACGAGGAGCAGTCCCGACCGGCAAGGGACCGGTTAGCACTCGAGGATCCGGCCGAAGACGGTGAAGAAACAGAACCGGCCGAGGAAGATGAAACTGATACCGGAACCGGCCCCGATCCCGAAATGGATTCGGATGAAGAGGAAACGGAGGAGCCGGTTACCGAAGCTCCGGAATGGAGATATCCTCTAAGAGAGAGAAGGGCCCCCCGGAGATTTCCGGAACCAGAGCACGTGCTGTTAACCGACGAGGGGGAGCCGGAGAGTTTTGAAGAAGCAAAGCTTGACACCCATAGCCGCAGGTTGTTAAGTGCCATGCAGGAGGAGATGGATTCCCTGCATGAGAACCACACATATGAACTTGTGGAGTTGCCGAAAGGAAAGCGGGCACTTCGAAACAAGTGGGTGTTCAAGCTGAAACCGGGAGATGCCGGAAACCCCCCGAGATACAAAGCCAGGATTGTGGTGAAGGGGTTCTAGCAGAAGAAGGGCGTCGACTTCGACGAGATATTTGCCCCGGTAGTGAAGATGACCTCCATCCAGACGGTGCTGAGCATAGTGGCAAGCATGGACCTCGAGGTAGAACAGATGGACGTGAAGACGGCATTCCTTCACGGTGACCTCGAAGAAGAGATCTACATGCAGCAACCGGAAGGATTCGAGAAGAAAGGGAAGGAGCACCTGGTATGCCGGTTGAAGAAGAGCCTTTACGAACTGAAGCAGGCTCCCCGGCAATGGTACCGGAAGTTCGACTCTTTCATGACCGACGAAGGGTACCACAAAACGCAGTCCGATCACTGCATGTTTGTGAAGAAGTTCGAAGGAGGAGACTTTCTAATACTCCTCTTGTACGTGGACGACATGTTGATCGTCGGACGGGACCAGGTCAAGATACGGATGATGAAGAAAGCGCTTCACCGAACCTTCTCAATGAAGGACCTGGGTCCGGCGAGGCAAATACTAGGGATGCACATCATCCGGGACTGGAAGAAGAAGCAGTTGTGGCTGTCACAGGAGAAGTACGTGACAAAGGTGCTTCACCGGTTCAACATGTCGGAAGCAAGACCGGTCGGGTCGACCCTCCCGGCAAACTGCAAGTTATCCGGCAAGCAAAGTCCCAAGACAAAAGTTGAAAAGGAGGAAATGATGAAGATACCATATGCCTCTGCCGTCGGGAGCTTGATGTACGCAATGGTGTGTACCCGACCGGACATTGGATACGCAGTCGGAGTGGTGAGCCGGTATATGAGTAATCCCGGCAAGGAGCACTGGAACGCGGTCAAATGGATACTCCGATACTTAAAGGGCACTTCGAACATGTGCCTCCGATTCGGCTCCGGTAAGCCCGAACTCGATGGATTTACCGATTCGGACATGTCGGCTGATGCGGATACCAGCCGGTCTACATCAGGGTATGTATTGACATATGCAGGGGGAGCCGTTTCGTGGCAGTCGAGGTTGCAGAAGACGGTTGCGTTGTCAACCACGGAGGCGGAGTACATGGCGGCTGTTGAAGCCGGCAAGGAAATAATATGGATGAAGGACTTCATTAGAGAGCTCGGTATCCGGCAGGAGGAGTACCGACTCTACTGCGACAGTCAGAGTGCCATCCACCTTGCGAAGAATGCGGCCTATCACTCCCGGACGAAGCACATCCAGCGAAGATATCACTGGATCCGGGAAAGGATAGAAGACCAGGAGTTCGTGCTGACGAAGATCCACACGGACGAGAACGGGTCAGATATGCTAACCAAAGTGCTCACACCCGACAAGCTGGAAGCATGCCGGAAGAGGATCGGATTGGAGAGACATCCCATGCCGAAGTGAAGGGGGAGTTTGTTGGGATTTCGGTCCCTCCGGATGGGATGTCCGGAGATGAATGACGGCAAGCCCGGTTGCGGTTACGGAACCGGATGATGAAGAGTACCCGACATGAAGCCGGATGAAGAGTACCCGGCTACGGAACCGGATGATGAAGAGTACCCGACATGAAGCCGGATGAAGAGTACCCGGCTTCTCCCGGATGATGAAGACCCCGGCTACGGAGCCGGATGCTGAAGACCCCGGCTACGGAGCTGGATGACGAATGTACCCGGAGAGAGATCCGGATGCGGGGACATATTTGTGAATATGTTTGCCAAGGGCCCTCTAGGCTATATTTGTAAATAGCCCGAAAGTCATATATGTATAAATATGACTTAGGGCAAACAGTTTGAATGTTGTTGCTCATTTTTCCTGTTTTTCCACTTAGTGGGAGCGAAGTGAGTGCAGCCGAGAGAGAGAGAGAGAGAGAGAGAGAGAGAGAGACGAAGAGGTCGTTGCCTCAGTGTATTACCGCCGCCTGTGGCGAAGACAGTGAGCTCAAGGTTGTTGCCTTGTAGCTTCACCAGTGTACATCTCTGTTTATAGTGATAGTTGGAGTTTGAGGACTCCCGTGGTTTTTCCCATTTAGGGTTTTCCACGTAAAACATCCAGTGTACCTTTCTCTCTGTTGTCTTCGTGTATTTTGTATTTCCTATTTTCTGGAGTTGATCCTATTCCTCGGTTGTGGCCGAGCAATGTGTTTAACACAATGGGTCGTATCAGCTCGGCACGTTGTCTGGAGATGTCATCGGCAAGTGGGCAAATGGATTTCGACTAAAGCCGTATAAGGGAAATATGCCAGCCAACCCGTTCAACCAAAACCCGGAAATCCGGCAAGATGAGGAACCGACACCGACGGACGTTGCTGAAGATATTCGGACCGAGGAAGAACCGACACCGATACTGACAAAGACTATCCCGGAAAACCGACAGAAGGATCCGGTATCCACACGAACCGACCCGAACAAATCGGGGGGGACAAGCAAATGACGTGGTCCAAACAAAGAAAAAAAAAAAAAAAGAAAAAAAAAGAAAAAAAGAAAAGAGAAGACGTGGGCAAAATCGACGCGAATCATAGTAATGATGGGGAGATCACAAGAGGTGGGAGCGCCACCATGCAATGAAGAGGCGTCATGCATTAAAAAAGGACGTGCGCGTACTTGCTATTTAAAGCATGGAACGTGGGCACTCACACGCGGCAAACAAGAAAGGACATACTAATTATGGCAGGAGAGGAACATGCGCGGGAAACGAAAAAGGGCGGCTCGAGGCACAACTTACTATATAAGACACAGGCCTGCGAAGGGCTCACTTTTTACGAATTTTCCTACATACAGGCGCAGAAGCACAGAAGAGCGACCCGACGCACAGAGCACACACAGCGCGATCCCGAACAACAAGCAGCAGAAGAAGAATTCGAAACAATGGTACTGTCGGAAGAGGCACGCCAATGGATGAGGGAGAACGGGTTAAAAGGATTGTTGCGGATCGCCGACGCTCCACCACACGCAGAACCAGAGCAGGCGGCAGCATCGATCGATATATCAGAAGTCACGGAAGGAGCGGTGCAGGCGCTCATGGGGATCAAAGCAGGAGGACTTCAAACAATCGAAAACCCTTCCAGTGAAATCCTGTTCGAATATTTCGGGGAATACTCTATCAGCAGCAAGGCGTACCGAACGCAGGGCGGAGAGAACCTGCTGTTCGGAGAAGTGGCCCGCGCTATGATGGAATACGGATTCGTGAATCCCCGTCCCCCAGGCATAGCCAAGTACCGGGCAGCGTTCTTAATAGCAGCGTACGAGGGCTTACAAATAGACTGGCTCCATTTCATAACCGAAGGATTGAAGGAGGCCATCAAAAATCTTGTGGAAGGAAAAAAGCCATGGGCCGGGATAGCACAATGGCTAACGGTGTTAGTCCCACCGGTGCTCCCCATCACACAAAAGAAAAGAGGTCGGCAGGAGACGACACCGAAAAAGGTCACAAAGCGCCAACAGATCTTGGAGAAACACACCCCCGGATGGACCCAACAAGAAGCAGAACAGCAGGGGGAAGGACCATCCCGACAGCAACAGGAACCGGCAACAAAGGCAAAACCGGCAGGTAAAGGCAAAGGGAAATCGGCTGAGGAGGAACCGGTAGCGCGAAAACCAATCCATATAACGCTGCGACGGCCGGAACCGGAACCTGAGGTCTTTATACAAAAGGTCCGTCTGGTAACCGCACCGGAGGAGGAGGCTGAAACAGAAGACTCATCCGAACCACTGGTAAGACTCCCAGCAAGACAAGGTCAGGAGAAACGGGCGAAAGGACCGGCTCCACCAGTGGACAGAACTCAGCAGAGGGCGCAAGGACCATCTCCAGTAGCCGAGGTGGAAACAGCACCGGAACCCGTACCCAGGGAAGCAACACCGACACCGGTTGGGCCGGACTTCAGAAAACCGGTCATCCCAGAGAAGAAGAAGGAACAAGCGCCGGAGCCGGAGCCAGAGAAGAGGCCGGAAAATCAGCGTGACTTAAGTGAGCAAGGCCACCCCGACACCGGAAGAACAAAGCCACAATGGCTGAGATGGCTTTCGGAGCAGTTATCGGGAGTAGCGGACCAGTTAGAGAAAGAAGAAACGTGTAGGCAACAACTGACGCATACAACAACTCAGGAGTTGGTCGCGCTCCGAACACAGATCGAGGAAATGCAAGGGGAGCTGTTGCAGGCAAGGGAAGGAATTCAACAAGCACAAGTTGTCACCGAGCCGGTCGGGACAACAAGGAAGCAACCAGAACCGGAACCGGAACCGATAGCCTTGCAAACCGGCCCTGAGACCGAAAAAATAATAGAAACCTTATGAGAGGAGTTAAAAGCTCAGGAGGCATTAAGGGAAAGAGAAAGGGAGCAGCGGAAAGCGGTGGAGGACAACAGACGAAAAATGGAAGAAGGCCTCCGGAAAGGTCGAGCCGCTAATGACCGACTGCAAGAAGAAAAAGAGAAGCTGCAAAAGGAGAAGGACCGACTACGTCGACATGCCGAGCAAGAGATAGAACAACTGCAGGAAGAACTCCGACAACAGAAGGACCGGGACGATCGGTTAAGAGCTCAGGCAACCCGACGCCTGAAGCAGAAGACGGAGGACTTCGACCGTCTCTACCGAGATCACAAGCAGGCCGAGTACGGAAAAGCTATGGAAGGAGTGGTCACAACAGGCAGCCGAGCTGCAGACACTCCGAGCAGATGCCGAGAATCGGAGGAAGACCGGTGACAAGTTCTACAAGATGGATGAAGAAAGTATCGTCGCCATTCGGGAAGAATTGTCAGAGGATTTCTACACTTTAGCAGAAGAACACCTCAAAGAAATCCGAGGGTTGGTAGAGAGGTTGGATGACGGGCAGCTCGCAACTCAGTTGGAGTTGGAGAGATACGAGCAGGACCGGTTAAGACAGGAAGCTAAGGGAAGAACGACGCCAATCACAATAAGTGAGGGAGAGCGACCGACTGAAGATGAACCAACCGACACCGAACAACCCCGACGAGGAATACCCGAAGACGAACTTGAAGAAGAGCAGGAGCAGACCGATGCCGGAGAAGAAGAAGAGCTGAGACCGGAAGACACCAGAGCAGAGGAAGGAGGCATATCGAGTCGACCAGTCGAGACCGGAGAAAGCGACACCGGTAACAGAACAGAGCCAGGAACGGAGGGAGAACAGGAAGAACCCGGACGAAGCGGTGAGGAAGCACCGGCACCACAGAATCAAGCAGAGCCGGAGCAGCAAATTTTTACGAAACAGCCTACCCAACCGGAGGTCGGAGACCAGGCAGGCAAGGAACAGGAACAGGAGGAAGAAGCACCACTTGACACCATCGAGCAAAGTGTGCTCGATATTTTGGAGGAAGACTGAGGCCGGGAGTGGATTCGAAGTGCAAGGCACTTTCCCACGGGCGTGCCATGTGTTGGCCGGTCAGAAGAGCAAGGACAAGTGGGAAGGCGGAATCGGATCGGATAATAGGAAGTAAATAATAGTAGAATTATTATTCGGAGGGACGGATCCGGTACAGTTGTACCGATCCGGATCCGGACCGATTCGGATGTCGGTTGCCTAAGCGCACCGATTGTAACCTTGCCGGATGCCTATAAAAGGATCCGATGATTTGTAAAGTTTTTGGATGGAAGTAATACAATAGTAATTATTGCGTGTTTATCTGTGTCTCGTATTGTTTACCATCTGTGCTTAATTGTAATCATCTTATGCGTGTAACCTAGCATCCAATCCTTACCACCCCTTTGGAGAAGTGTCGGATAGACACCTGTGTTGAGGCTAGTCCGGCCAGACAGACAACAGTCTTCACTACTTCTACCTTGGCCGGTTCAGGCTCACTAGCCTCGTCCTCCGGCATCGGGTCAGAGTCGGAAGTCGGAGTTGGTAAGGAGTTCCATGATGCCATTTCATTGAACTCAACATCGCAGCTAACCGGAGCTGCTTCATTCGGGGGTTATAACACTTATACCCCTTTTGCTCATGCGAGTAACCGACCAGGATGCTTTTCTCCAGCTTTGCATCCAACTTCCTCCGCTTCACATCCAGCACATGCACATATGCAATGCTACCGAATATCCGAAGGTGTCGCAAATTCGGCTTGCGCCCGAAATATAGCTCATGCGCGGACACCTTGTCACCGATCCGGTTTTGGATGTAGACGACCGTTTGGACCGCCTACGCTCAGTAGAAATGGGGCATGCTCTTCTCTTCCAGCATTGCCCTTGCCGCGTCGATGAGCGACCGGTTCTTCCTTTCGGCCACACTGTTTTGTTTTAGTGTGTATCTACAGCTGAACTCTCGCCGAATTCCCTTTTGCTACAGATAACTGTTGAATTGGCCAGAAAAGTACTCTTTTTCGCCATCCGACCGTAGGCACTTGATCTTTCTCTCCGATTCCCGCTCCACCATGCTTTGGAGGTTCTGGAAACAGTCGAAGACTTCGCTCTTCCGCTCAATGAGGTAGATCCATGTGTGCCGGCTGTAGTCGTCGATGAAGGAGACAAAATATCGACTCCTGCCAAGACTCACGTTCTGTGCCGGTCCCCATACATCCAAATGAATAAGGTCGAGCTTGTTACAACTATGGTTTCGTTCGGTGGGGAATGGAAGTCGGTGTTGCTTCCCGAGTTGGCAGGTTTCACATACATGGGCCTTTCGGCCACTAAACATCAGCAAACGGAAAACAACTTGTTTCGTTTGCAAGTCTTGAAGCCGCCGGTAATTGACGTGGCCGATCCGCTTGTGCCAGAGATCAATATCCGATTCAATCTTCTGTCCTTTGGCGAACAACGTGGTGCCGATGTCATTGGTGTTGAGGATAAACATCCTCCCGTCTCTACGCCCTTGCGCAATGATTTGGCCCTCTTCCTCGATGAAGCACCTGAGGTGCGTAAACCGCACCTACATCCCCTAGTCGACAATCTGTCCAACCAACACCAGGTTCTTCGTGATAGTCGGAACGTGTAATATGTTCAACAACTTGCCCCTCTGTCCTACGTGGCTCAAAGGGACTTCTCCGATATGCACGATTGGGTGAGGACTGTCGTCTCCGGTTTTGACAACTCCCGGTTGTTCCAGTTTCTCCAGGAAGGAGAACCACTCTTTGTGGCTCGTCATGTGATTCGACGCACCGGAATCAACATATCATACTTCCTCCGATTTGGAAGTAGTCTTCTTCATCGAATTTTCCTCGTGCTTCATCACCAAGGCTAGCCCCTTACCGGTCTTCCCGGTTCCGGATCCTTTCGATCCTTGTGCGTAGTGCGAGCTTTGCTGGTTCTCCCGACTGGTTTTGCCAGATCCAGATCTGTTCGAATTGGCGCGCTTCTTCTAGCACTCGCTTTCTCTGTGGCCCTTTTTGCCATAGTACCAGCATTCCATGGCGGATTTGTCTTGCCAGCCTCCGGCGCCACCTTGACTCCCCCTGCTTGTGGAAGTTTCGGAACTACTGTTGGCACGTTCTTTGTGCCTTCTTTCCTGCTCTTGCCGGCCGCCTCCAGTGCGTGCCGACCCACCTTGTCCCCCACACCCACAGGGCCTATCTGCCTCTGTGTACAACATCCGACTGTCCGATTGAGTGGTCCTGGACCCACTAGCGTGGTTTTCTTCGACCATCACCATCGATTGCAAGTCGAAGAAGGTCGGTGGTTTCTCCTGGGTGCAGATCGCTCTCCGGATTGGCCCGTACCTTTGCGCTAGACCACCAAGGAAAATTTGTACCATTTCATCTTCGTCCACCATCACGTTGATGGACCCAAGCGTGTCGCAAATCTCCTTTATTTTGGTGGTATAGTCCGTAACCGACATATTGTTTTTTCGGATGTTGTTCAGCTCTTGCCGGAGCTGCAACTTACGGGCTGTGGTACTTGCGGCGAAAATCTTCGGCATCTTTGCATCCCTGATGTAGTTGAGCATCTGGTCGTGCACACAGGACGCGAGGTAGTATAATACTCAGGTCGCTCCTTGCTCCCATACCGGGAAGTCCTTGTGTCTAGGCTCTGGTGCTACCTCATTCGTTCCTTCCACAAAACTCCAATAGCCATGCCCCAGTAGGTACTGGTGCATTTTGTATGACCACAACGCGTAGTTGCTCTGGTCGAGCTTCTTTGTAGGAAGTGAACTTGCCATGCCTCTGTCCATATTTTTCTCTGTCTACTGTTCTGTTCTCACAACCTGTAGGGTTTGTCTTGTGAAAGCAAGTGTCGGCTGCAGAGGTCTTCAACCCTCGTGCTTTGATACCATGTGGAAGCGTAAGACAACAGCTTGGCTGCGTAGCAGCAGAGAGAGAGAGAGAGAGAGAGAGAGAGAGAGAGAGAGAGAGAGAGAGAGAGAGAGAGAATAATACACAGAATATAGAGAGTACTCGGGAGAGATAGAGAGAGCAGAACAAGAATCTAAATTCAAAAATTATATCAACACTCTATACATACAACGTGCTCAACAACACTATTTATACAAGTCCTCATGGGACTGACAGAAGTACAACGTACTTCAATGCTCACATGAGCGTCTGACACTAACTACGAGACAATAACTACCTAGGTTGTGAGAACAGAATAGTAGACAGAGAAAAATATGGACAGAGGTCTTCAACCCTCGTGCTCTGATACCATGTGGAAGCGTAAGACAACAGCTTGGCTGCGTAGCAGCAGAGAGAGAGAGAGAGAGAGAGAGAGAGAGAGAGAGAGAGAATAATACACAGAATACAGAGAGTACTCGGGAGAGACAGAGAGAGCAAAACAAGAATCTAAATTCAAAAATTATATCAACACTCTGTACATACAACGTGCTCAACAACACTATTTATACAAGTCCTCATGGGACTGACAAAAGTACAACGTACTTCAATGCTCACATGAGCGTCTGACACTAACTACGAGACAATAACTACCTAGTAATCTAAGCTATTACTAGGCTTCCGGTTACTACTGGATCCGGCTAACTGGCTCCCCAGCTCACCGGTTGCTCACCGGCTCACCGATCCTTCTCGCTCACCGGATCAGGCTTATTCACCTGATCCGGCTCCTGTTGAGCTTGCCGCTCAACACTTTGTCCAGGGGTTGTAGCACTTGTAACCCTTCTGCTCATGTGAGTAGCCGACCAAAATACATTTCTCCGACTTCAGGTCTATCTTTTTGTGCTTCTCATCGGGCATATGCACATACGCAATGCTACCGAATATCCTCAGGTGTCGTAAGTTTGTCTTCCACCTGAAATACAGCTCATGTGCTGATATCTTATTCCCGATCCGATTTTAGATGTAGACGGTCATCTTGACCGCTTCAGCCTAGTAGAACCTAAACATGCATTTCTCCTCCAGCATTGCCCATGCCGCTTCCACAATGGACCGGTTCTTCCTCTCGGCTACACTGTTTTGTTCCGGCGTATATCTGCAACTGAATTCTTACCGAATTCCCTTCTATTGTAGATAACTATTGAACTGGCCAGAAAATTATTCTTTTCCGCCATCCGATCGCAGGCACTTGATCTTCGTCTTTGTTTCCCTCTCCACTAAACTTTGTAAATTACAGAAACAGTCGAAGACTTCACTCTTCTTCTCAATGAGGTAGATCCATGTGTGCTGGTTGTAGTCGTCAATGAGGGAGATGAAGTATCAACTGTCATGGACACACCAAGCACGGACTAGGGCGGAGCACAAATGATGGGGCTACGAGCGACAGATGAACTTGGAGCTAGATGTGACAAAGCTAGGAACTCTATATGTTGTGAGCAACATGAGGGCATGAAGAGAGAAATAAAGATCAAGGAGACAAAGATGTGGCGAAACGAGAATACTAGATTGATGTGTCAATGACTAGTGTTGAATCCCTTGAAAGGGACCAAGGAGGTTACAAGTATTTATACATGTTCCAAGATTGAATATCTCTAGAATATACTAGAGAAATATATCTAGAATATACTCGTCTACAATATGTCATACAATATTTCTAGAATATACTACTGACTAAAATATTCTAATTCTGAAATGTATCATATGCTAGACTATAGAATTATACTAAACCTATATTTATATACAAATGACTGCTCATATCAAAATGGTTGAGCATGACATCTTGTAGTTGTGAGGTTGCAGGTTCAATCCTCATTAACTACGTATTTAATAGATTCGTTGTGTCATGACATGAACTCACGCCTAAGCTCACGTTGTGTGCCGGTCCCTATACATATGAATGTATCAAGTCGAGCTTGTTTCGGCTCTGGTTTCGCTCGTTGGTGAATGGAAGTTAGTGTTGCTTCCCTAGCTGGCAGGCTCCACATATTTGGGCCTTCTGGCCACTAAATTTTGGCAATCCGAATACCACTAGTTTCGATTGCAAATCGTGAAGCCTCTGTAGTTGACACGACCTATTCGCTTGTGCCATAAGTCGATATCTCGTTTGACTTTCTGTCCTTTCGCGAACAAAGCGGCGCCAACGTCATTGGTGTCGAGGATGAACATCCTCCCGTCCTGGTGCCCTTGCACGATGATTTGGCCCTCTTCCTCGATGAAGCTATCACGGACGAGTAGTTGAGGCTCAATACTAAGAGAGAGAAAGAGAGAGAGAGAGAATAGACAAGAGAACAAGAACGGAAGTTGGTGTTGTTCATCTTGACTAAGGCCAAGGTGAACCCCTGTATTTATTCATGTTTGTGGGCTCTAAATGCAGTTCCATGCAGAGACTCATTTTCACGCACAAGCTTCTCGAATGTTCCAGCTTCTGGAGCTTTTTGGAAGCTTCTAGAATAGATAATCTACAATAATCTACTAACATAAACATGAACATGTATCAGACGTGTTGGTTAAAACATATCGATTGATTCTAATATAGTAGGTTAATAGTTTGAATCATAATATCCCCCCTCTAAGGCCACCTCCGAAGATGCCTCCCTAGTTTTTGTGGATATTGGTGATGAAATGCATGAACAACATCTGGTGCATTCTCCAAGTGTTGGGTTGGCTCCCAAGTTGCCTCTGAAATGGATACCCTTTCCATAGGACTAAGTATTGAAGTTGTCATTGATGCCAACAAGAGTCCAGAATCTTGTCCACCTCATACTCCTCGCCTATGGAAAGCTCGATTGGGGGTGGAGGTGGAGAGTGTCTTCCAGGAATAGTGGATGGATGATGAGGTTCAAGAAGAGAGGAATGGAAGACATTATGAATCCGGTTATGTGGAGGAAGTTCCAGCTGAAAAATGGCGGGGTTGATACGCTCAATGATGTGGAATGGCCCTAACTTCTTGTAGTCCAACTTTTCGCAAGGTCGAGTAGTGTCGACATGGTGACGTAAGCGCCAAACTTGATCACCAACTGCGAAGCCGAGTGTGGCTGAGTGATGTCGATCAACTTTCACTTTGTACCGGTCCCTTGCAAGGATGAGCTCGAGGGAAATTTTTGATGAATGTTGGCTAAAATACGAGCTTGTGCTTCCGCTGACGGGTTGACAGTGTTGCCAGGGATGGAAATATTGAAGCGAGGATGCAAACTATATATGGAGAAAAATGGGGTGACCCTAGTTGGTATGCGAGTAGGAGGTCAATCCAATCATTTTGCTAGTAGCTAAGCGAGAACCAAAGGTATTGCTCAAGAATTTGGTTCACCTGCTCAGTTTGGCCATTGGTTTGAGGATGATAAGACGAAGACAAATTCACTTTTGTGCCTGGTAGTGTTTGAAGGAGTCATCGCCAAAAATGAGAGACAAATTGGGTCCGCGATCTGAGGTGACATTGTCCGGGACCCCATGAAGCCGCACCACATTCTTTAAAAATAGATCGGTTATTGCTTTTGTTGAAATAGTCTTTGCATAGGGGCCAAAACGAGCCATCTTTGTAATCTGATCTACGATGACGAGCATTGTGTCATATTTGTGGACTAGAGGCATGTTAGTGATGAAATCCATGGAAATTGATGCCCAAGGCCGATTGGGAATGGGAAGTGGTTGGAGAAACCCATATGGCCTATGGTGGAGGACTTTGGATCGAGCACAAGTATCACATGTCTTGATGAATTCCTTGACGAACTTCCACAGTTGAGGCCACCAATATCCTCGTGAGATTAATTCGAGTGTCTTTGTAACGCCAAAATGGCTAGCCAAAGGGGTCTTCATGACACTTTTGGAGAACTTGAGTTCGACACCGGCCCTCCGGAACATATAAGAGCTGGACTTGGTAAAGCAGTCCCCCCTCGAATCTGAAGCGATCAAGGTCTTCCGTGCTCTTGGGTTTAGACGGATCAATAAGACCTTTCTTAATTGTATTTGCGAATTTGTCGGTGGGGAGTGCTTTGGCTATCTCCTCAAGCAAAGAGTCGACTTGGAGCATGCATGTGGCAAAGAGTTGGAATTTATATGGTTTTAACAAACATTGAGATTGTTGAGCATAGGCATCATCCCTTAGGCTCAACTCGAAATCTGAGCGCCGTGAAAGAGCATCAGCCTTCATGTTTTGTACCCCTGGTTGAAAAACAACTTCAAAGTCATAGTTGGCTAAGAAACTTGACCAACCAACCTACCGCCAATTCAAAGTACAGGTTGTTGAGAAATACAATAAATTTGTATGATATGTTATTACCCGAACCCGATGTTGCGCCCCAGCCAAGTAAGGTCTCCACTTTGTGAAAGCTGCCACTATAGCAACGAGCTCCTTGTCATAGATGGGGTAGTTGATTTCTGGATCTATGAATTTTTGGGAGTAGTACGCCACCGGATGTAGGATGCCATCATCATTGGGTTGGGATAAGATGGAACTAATAGCAAAGTCAGAGGCATCTCTTTCAACTTGAAAAGCCTTAGTGGGGTCAACGTGACGGAGGACTGGAGCCCAGCTAAAAATTTCCTTGAGTAGGTCGAAGGCATGTTGAGTAGATGGAGTCCATTGAAACAACATCCCTTTATGAGTAAGCTCAATCAAGGGTTGGACTATGACGGAGAACCCCTTGAAAAATCCTTGATAGAAATTCGCAAAACCAAGTAATGCTTGGACATCCTTTACTCATTTTGGAGTGGCCCATTCTTGGATGTTCTTGATTTTCCTTGGATCCATGGTGATGCCCTGCGGTGAGATAACATAACCAAGAAATTCTATGGAATTACGATCAAACTCACATTTTTCTCTCTTGGCATAGAGGCCATGATCCCTAAGTTTCGAGAGAATCAATCGAATGTGGTGAGTATGCTCTTCAATTCTTGACGAGAAGACAAGAATGTTATCAAGTTAGATAATGACAAAGTGATCGAGATATTCTCGAAATATGTTGTTCATCATATGTTGAAAATTAGCTGGAGCATTGGTGAGTCCAAAAGGCATTACCTTGTACTCAAAGTGTCTGTGTCCTGTGGGAAATGTTGTCTTCCATTCATTACTAGGTTTAATCCGAACTAAGTTGTATGATCCCTGCAAATCAATCTTGGAGAAGACATGTGCACTACGAAGGCGATCGAGGAGTTCTGGGATTAGAGGTAAAGGGTGGCGATTACATACCGTGATTTTATTGAGGCCACGATAATCCACACATAGGCGCAACGATCCATCCCTTTTCTTCACAAACAAGATGGGGCCCTAGCTAGTGACTTAGACGGTTGGATGAAGCCCTTCTCCAAATGTTCATGTAGATATTTGCGAAGAGCCTCTAGTTTTGGGTCAGAGAGACCATAGATGGGCCCAAAGGGTGGAGATGTGCCTTCTTGTAGATCGATCAGACAATCATATTGTTACAGGCATGACCATATAATATCCCGTGGTGATCTCCAATTTACCGTAGTATTCTATACATGTGGATAAGTGTGAGGGTTAAACGAGAGTGTAAAGAATGGGAGGATTACTTTTAAATCCTCGAGATTGAGACAACCCATTAGGCCAAGTGTGAACATGGCTGGGGGCCTTGGGTATCGCTATAAATAGAGGCCTAGCTACCCTCATTTGAGGATCTTGTTGACTACGATGAGACTCTATCTTGTGGTGGGTCAACTCTTGTAGCGAGCGCGCCAGCACTAGGTACGACTCGACGCCACGATGGTGGTATGGGACTCCGATCGAGGCTCGAGTCCGTCTCGATCCCTTCGCTCGGGGGTGGTCGGGTGGATCATCACCCTTCTTTCTCTCTCTCCTTTCTATCTATTTATCCTTATTCTATCCTTATCTAATGCTTACTTTAGTACATGTCTCTAATATTTGGTATCTGAGCCTATGTACTAATGTTTCTTTTGTTGGTCTTATCTTCTCGATGGATGGCGATCGATCGTTGTGCGGTTGGCCTTCATGCAGACAAGGATCAACAAGGAACTTCGGTAATCTTTCTTGTTATTTTTTGTCTACTTTTTCTTCTCCCATCTAATCATGTGTATGGTTAATATGTAGATTATTTTCATTAATCAAATGATGTTGTAGTGGTATTTAATTGGTTATCTAAAACGCTTACATATGTGCACGAGGTCAATACCTCGTTTGACATATAAATAATGTGTGATGAGTGTCGTATGCGTACGAGGTTAATACCTCAATTACATATTATGTTCATGAACATATGTTCCGTTTGCGTATGAGGTCAACACCTCAATTTTGTTGTAAATGATATGTGTTTGGTCTCGTATGCATAAGAGGTCAATACCTCAATTGCGTATTACATTGGACCCTTATTTTTGGATGTCCCGTGTGCGTAGAGGTATATGCCTCGATTACATCATTTTTGGCTATTAAATATAACGATTTCTTTAATATAGGCATATGTGGTCACCTATATATGTAGTTGATCGTATATATGTGATAATATACATATGTGTATATAAGTTATTACGTGATTTTAAATCGAATGTTTTCCTTTTCGGTGAAAGGTTCTTGGTGGCCGTCCTCACATTTTTGTGAGAATCGTGTTGTCACCATCCCTTTTTTCAACAATTTTTTATTGTTGAAATCCCCGTTGGTGACTTCAATATTTCGTTATGTAAAGAAACATCAATAGCCATAATGATGTTGAGTACGTAGGGTTTGACCCACTTCATGTGAGGTCGCTCTTATGACACATGTATCCAACATCCCTCCCCCATTAAGGATACGATGCCACCATGAGATCATTCTTATGAGAGGCATTCGTAATGACGTGACCATGTGATGGGCCACATGGGCCTACTATGAAAAGAGCGCTCATTTGGCTTGACCATTAGGTTGCACTTTAGCATATGCCATCGTAATTACAAGTCTACTTGAGGTTAGGTAACGTACCAACATAGTTGTAGTAAATGAGGGCGAAATAAGGACTCTTGACATATATGTTTCTTTAAAAAAAACATATATGGGCAAATGCTTCGCATATCTCTTATACACATGAAACATTAAACATTCAAGAAGAGCAACCTACTTGGTTGGCTCAAGTGTTTAATGCATTTGTTCTCGAGGTCTCGACATCGTTGATACATATGACTATAACACATGTTTAGACTTGAGGTCTAAGTGCACTTCGGGGTCCTCGTAATAGGACTTAAAGAGCCGAAACCACATATGTGGGCACAGAAACATAGTTTATTGTTAACATTTTTTTCGTGTATAAACTATTCATGACGCGAACATACATGGTTGAGCCTTGGGGAGCCACCATGAAAAAATCGATATAGAGATCAGGGAAAGACATTTATTTGTCACCCCCATGGTTTTTAAAACACCTTTGTGTTACCATAGTAACCTGATCTTGAACCTCATCTCATACGTCTAGAGGGGTATTGACATGAGATCATGATATTGATTAATGTTTGCCCATGATATGTTTACATCACGACATGATGTTATGACTATCTCTCTGACCTTATCCTATTTCTTTTCCAGAAATAATCATTTAATGGCTCAAAATAAAGACCCGATGTCATCTGCTCAAGCGGAAGGAACTCAAGGGAATCCTCTTGGACAAATGTCCATTGAGATGTATTTTTCGCAAATAACCCAATACCTTAGTTTCACCGCTCAACAGATGACCGAACTTCGGCAATCTCAAAGTGCTCTCGAGGCATGTGTCATTAGTCTACAATGTGAGACTAATAGACCTGATGAGCGACAGGGTGAACCATCATTTGTCGTTAAGCCATTTACGGGAGACAAAAAGGAAAGAACCGAAGAAGCAATTTGCACGTGGCTGGGCTGATGGGAGTCTTATTCTTAGCTCTATCCCACGCCAGATAGTACAAAGATTGCATATGTCGGCCGAGAACTAGGGGGTAAGGCGGTTGGTGGTGTGGGCTCCGTACTTTGGGGAAATTGCTTGATACCTAGACAAATTTTGTCACAGTTTTCAAGGGCCAATTTCTACAACCTCCCTCCCGAACCGAGGCAACACAAGCTTTAATGAACCTCTCTAGTAGAAAGTTTTCCTCACTAGAAGACTATGTTCACCATGCTAGAACCCAAATCCAAAATTCGGGTCTAGAAGGGGACAATTGGTTAATAGCTTGTTTTGTCAATGGTGTAAAGAATCAAGAGATGGATTCTTGTGAAGCGGAAGAGATATGAGTTATGTGTGTGTATGAGAGAGAAAGAGAGAGTGAGAGAGACAAGGAATACGCAAGGTAAAAGTATATTGACAAAGGAGAAAGACTCAACACTATACAAGGTGGGAGGAGGGTGCTTTATGTAGTCACCCTCTCTCTTCATTAACTACAAGGCTCATAGAGCATGGGGAATGTGAAAGCTCATAAGTTATGTGTCATAGAATATGATTCTATGACTCATACTAAATGCTAGAATACAAAGAGGTGACTTAATGGTGACTCTTGACCGTTGGAGTGTCTATTCACTCTCAAGGTGAGTTCACACACTAGGTAATCTACAAAGGTAATATGACCATGTATCGGATGTGTTAATTAAAACATATTGATTGATTATAATACAGTAGGTTAAGAGTTCGAATCGTGACATGACTGTTGTCATGTCCATGACAAAAGCACTTGAGATGTGTAAATTGAACTTGCAACCCCTGGTCTACGATCTGCCCGACTGATACCTAGATCTTTGTTATTGTCGGAACGTGCAACATGTTCATGAGTTTTCTCTTCTGTCCGACATGACTTAAGGGAACTTCATAGACATGTTCGATCGGGTGCGGAGTGCCGTCTCCGGGTTCGACCACTCCCGGTTGCTCTAGTTTCTCTTAGTATGAGAACCATTCTTCATAGCTCGTCATTTGATTTGACGCTCAACAGTCAACGTACCACACCTCATCTATTGTGAGGTGGTCTTCTTCATCGAGTTTTCCTTGTGCTTCATCACAAAGGCTCGCCCTTTTCCGATCTTTCCAATTCCAGATCTTGATCCCTTGTAGTGCGAGCTTTGTTGACTCCCTTCTCTGGTCTTGCCGGATCTGGATTTGTCCATATCGGTACACTTCTTCCAACACTCGCTCTCCTAGTGGCTTTTTTCCACAATACTAGCATTCTGTTTCGGCCTTTCCTTGCCGGTTTCCGGTGCTACCTTGACTCCCCCTGCTTGTGTCAGTTCGACAACATTACCTTTGTGGCTTCTTTCCTTCTCTTATTGGACGTCACTATTGCGTGCCGATCCACCTAATCCACCACACCCATGGGGCCGATCTGCCTCCATGTATAGCATCCAACTGTCCGAGTGAGTGGTCCTTGACTCACTCACATGGTTTTCTTCGACCATCAACATCGATTGCAAGTCAAAGAAGGATGGTGACTTCTCTTGGGTGGATATCACCGTCCAAATTGGCTTGTACCTCTACGTGAGACCACTGAGGAAGATCTGCACCATCTCGTCTTCGTCCACCATCATGTTGATGGACCTTAGTGTGTCGCAGATCTCCTTTATCTTCGTGGTGTAGTCGGTGACCAACATGTCCCTTTGCTGGACATTGTTGAGCTCTTGTCAGAGCTACAACTTCCGTGTCATGGTACTTGCAACAAAAATCTTTCTGAGATTTTCCAAGGCTTCCTTCAGCGTTTTCGTGTCTCTGATATAGCCCAACATCTAGTCGTGCACGGAAGACACGAGGCAATACAACACTCTGCTCGCTCCTTGTTCCCAAGCGGGGAAGTCCTTGTGTGCCGAATCTGGCGCTACCTCGTTCGCTCCTTCAACATAACTCCAGTACTCGTGACCTAGTAGGTATTGATGCGTCTTGTAAGACCAAGACACATAGTTGTTTCTGTCGAGCTTCTCAGTCGGAAGCGAGCTTGCCATACTTTTGTCCATTCTTTCCTGAGGCTAGGTTTTGATCTGTCTACGGTTTTTATGTTGACAACAGAGGATTCTCAACCCTTGCACTCTGTTACCATGAAAAGAGTTATGTGTGGAACAAGAACAACCAGTGTTGTCTTCCCACCCTGTTGTTGTTATAGATCCCGTGTTTTCTGACACAAATCCTATACATCTTGTAAGTGTACAACAATAATATAATATTCAATAGGAAGACATCCATGATGCAAATAATGATGATAAGCTACCAGAAATAGCTGAGACTGAGTCGACTGTTGAGTTGTGAAGATATCCTTTTAGACAAAGACAAAGTTCCTTAGATATCCATTCAGTGAGTATGTGTTGCTGATTAATGAAGGTGAGCCTGAATGCTACGAGGAAGCTACGTCATCTTCCCACCGTGTTGCTATTATAGATCCCGTGTTTTCTTACACAAATCCTGTACATCCTGTAAGTGTACAACAATCAGATAATATTAAGTAGGAAGACATGCATGATGCAAATAATGATGATAAGCAACCAAAAACAACTAAGACTGAGTCGATTGTTGAGTTGTGAAGATATCCTTTTAGACAAAGACAGAGTTCCTTAGATATCCAGCCAGTGAGTATGTGTTGCTGACTAATGAAGGTGAGCTTGAGTGCTACGAGGAAGCTATGTTGGAGTGGTATAGTGCCAGGCAAGATGAGATAAATTCCTTGCATGAGAACCACACTTATGACTTGGTGAAATTTCTTGAGGGAAAGAGAACTCTCAGGAACATGTGGATTTTCAAACTGAAAACAAGAGATTCAGATGGTTGGCCACGTAGATACAAGCATAGTGGTGAAAGGTTTCTAGCAAGAGAAGGGTGTTTACTTTGATGAGATTTTCTCTCCAATCGTAAAGATGTCATCGGTTGAGGATCAAACTCAACTTCCTTAGAGTGGGTACACATCTTAGGAATAGTGAAGTGTGTGAACACCCCACTGCTTTGTATCATAACTAATGTGTCATAGAAGTTAGTCCTATGACACATAGTTAGTAGGAAATTAAGTCTCCACCTCTTTCTCAAGAGGTAGTTGTAGTGAGAGAGTATAGAGAGAAGGGACTACATAAGCACCTCTCCTCTTCTTTGTAATTGTTGGTTGTTCATTCTTGTTAAAATTTTCTAGTTTTGTATCTCTCTCCCTCTCTCTCATATACACACCTACTCTTTCCGTTGCACAAAATCAGGCTCGATTCTTTACATCATCCATTTGGTTTGTTGAGATGCAAGTATGAATCTAGCGATTGAGCAGCTAGATGTGAAGACTGCATTCCTTCATGGTTATCTTGAAGAGGAGATATATCATGATATGGCAAGACTCGAACCCATGACCTTAGGTTATATGGGTCGAGCTCTTGACCATTAGACCATCTATTGTAATACGTAGGATATTATTTTCATTTACATTTTATTATAGGAAATTAGTGTATATTCCAGATTTCTCTGGAACATTCTAGAAGCTTCAAGATTACTCCTGAAAACACTATAAAAGAGGGCACTAGGCATTATGTTGAACCAAATTGGTTCAACGCCAGTCTTAAGCCTTTTAGCCACCATTGTATATTCTCTTCATATAATACATATCTTTCTTATCATCACTCTCTCTCTCTCTCTCTCTCTCTCTCTCTCTCTCTCTCTCCCCGTCTCGCTCACTCCTTCCTTCTCTCGAAGAAGTTCTACACCTCTCCTAGTACTAATCCTTCGTTTAGTACTAATTCCTTCTTTGTCTCAGTACTGTTCCTGACAGTTTGAACCAATTTCTCTACCTTCTATCTCTCTCATTTCCTACTAATCTCTTATTCCTCTTTTCTTTCATCCCATGGCCACTATTAGTGCTGAAGAATATCAATCTGTTTTCTCGGAATTTCAATGCTTGAAAGAGAAGTTCCATGCTTTGGAACAAGAAAACCAACGATTGTTGGGGGATCTTCAGCAAATCTCCTTAGAAAAGCAGCAAACGCAACAACAACATGGTGAACTTGCATTACGTGTGCAACAACTTGAAGCAACCATCGTTGCGATGCAACAACAAGGGCCCGGAACACAAGGAATTCATAAAGAACCCAAGATTGGCCTTCCCACGAACTTCGATGGAACGCGATCGCAGTTTAGAGGGTTCCTTAACCAGGTACGATTAGTTATCCAAATGCATCCTTCCCGATATCCCACCGATGCATCACGAGTGGGTTTAGTAGGCACTTTGTTAAGTGGTTCAGCATTGTCATGGTTCGCTCCACTATTAGAAAAGGAATCTCCGTTACTCAACAATTTTGAAGAGTTTCTAGGTGAGTTTAAAGCATGTTTCGGAGATACTGACAGCATCAAGACCGCAATCAACAAAATTCGACGATTATGCCAAGGTGACCGTCCAGCCTCCGCATACGCTGCAGATTTTCGCCTACTCACCGCCGATATCCCTTGGGATGATCAAGCATTGATGGAGCAATTCCGTTATGGTTTACGCAACGACGTCAAGGATTTACTCTTGACCTTCCCCGAAGAGCCAAAGTCCTTAACAGAAGCAATCAGTCGCGCGGTGAGATGTGACAACCGCCTCTTTGAGCGACGTTCGGAAAGACAGCTACAGATGCCGAGGCCAAGATCAGAGCCCACCTACGCCTCAGTGGTAGCAAGACCTTTTCCGAGGGAGTCATATAATGCGCCTCCAGCGAATACTCCGACTCCGATGGAGATTGACACTACACGTCGTCGAGGGCCATTATCCGAAGAAGAAAAGCAGCGACACCGTACAAATCGACTATGTCTTTACTGCGGTGGACCAGGACATATCGCAATAAATTGCCCCCATAGGCCTCGAAGACAGGTAAACCAAATAGTCGCTAGTTCTAATTGTACTAAACCCGAGCCTATTTCAGTAGGAATATCTAATAGTCCTAATAGTACTAATAGCCCAGATCTAGCGAACAAATTTGATGTCCCTAGTCAGTTAGAAGAAGAGTTAAATGACTAAGTCCAGCCAAAATAGGAGCCGTTTGGTTCGACAGCCCTAGATTTGTGCAGCCCATTAGTGGTTCCATTCCCTCTAAGCAAGTTAGTGATGTGTTCGTAGCCCAAGTAATAGTTAGTACTAAAAGTACCCCTCCAATACATGTCCTAGCACTCCTAGATTCCGGAGCTAACTCTTGCTTTATGGATAAGAAATTTGCTCAAGCTCATAAGATATCCCTAAGAAAACTCCAGTGTCCAGCCTCTGTAGTAGTCATTGATGGACGTTCCATTGCTTCCGGAAATATCATAGAAGAGTCAGAGCCCATTAATATTGTCCTAGATAACTTAGCATGTGTAGTATCATTTAATATTATTAGTATCCCAGAACATCCTATAGTTTTAGGATTACCGTGGTTCGAGTTACATAACCCAGACATAGATTGGAGAACAAGAGAAATCCGGTGTCGACAAACCCAAGGGTCAACTCAGAAGATGGCAACCATTTCGCTACGTCAGTTGCGTAACGAAGGGCGCATGGAGGAAATGTTCCTCTTTGCAATATCAGTAAACCCCTCCAGCACCACTAAAGGACAATCCATCGTTCAACTTCCCGAGAAGTATCGTCATTACGCCGATGTGTTCGATAAAGTACAAGCCAACACACTTCCTCATCATCAACCGTACGATTGCCCCATCGATTTACAACCGGGAAAAGAGCCGCCATGGGGACCGATCTACAATTTGTCACCAACCGAGCTGGAAGTCCTTCGGGCCTATATCGAGGAGAATTTGGAAAATGGTTTCATTCGACATTCAAAATCTCCAGCCGATGCTTCCATTTTCTTCGTCAAGAAAAAAGATGGATCGTTTCGTCTCGTTGTAGATTACCGTGGCTTGAATAAGGTTACAATCAGGAATAGGTATGCTCTTCCCCTTATCTCAAGTCTTTTAGAACGGGTCAATGGTGCCAGGTTCTTCACGAAGATCGACTTACGGGGAGCAGATAACCTCGTACAGATCCGACAAGGAGACGAATGGAAGACCGCGTTTTGCACCAGATATGGGCACTTCGAGTATACGGTCATGTTGTTCGGCCTCACCAATGCGCCAACAGTCTTCCATCACATGGCTAATGATATATTCCGAGATCTATTGGATGATTGTTTGATCATCTGTTTGGATGATCTACTGGTTTATTCAAAGACCCAAGAAGAACATGATTCTCATGTACTATTAGTACTAAAACGACTTCGAGAACATGGTCTGTATGCAAAGCTGGAAAAATGTAGTTTCGGGTGCAACCAAGTGGAATTTCTCGGCTACATCATTTCGTCAGAAGGCATCTCCATGGACCCAGCTAAGGTCAAAACAGTGGTAGAATGGCAAACTCCGCGTTCGGTGCAGGATGTGCAATACTTCCTAGGCTTTGCCAATTTTTACCGGAAGTTCATACAAGATTACTCAAAGATCGTTCTACCTCTCACACAACTTACCAGGAAGGGACAACCGTTCATCTGGTCTGAAGAAACGGACATGGCTTTCGAGAGTCTTAAAAAGGCATTTACATCGGCTCCAATTCTAGCTCATGTCGATCCGGAAAACGCATTCATTATCGAAGCTGACGCATCGGATTTTGCATTGGGGAAAATTCTGTCACAACAGGGGAATGATGAGAAGCTACATCCTGTGGCTTTTCACTCACGCAAGTTTGACGCCGCCGAAATTAACTACGAAATTCATGATAAGGAGCTATTGGCAATAGTGGATTCTTTTATGCAATGGAGGCATTTTCTGGAGGGATCCTCTCATCCAGTCACCGTATTTAGTGATCACAAGAATCTTGCCTACTTTCAGGATGCTCGTGTGTGGAATCAACGTCAAGCTCGGTGGGCCCACTTCCTCACGCGTTTCGACTTCAAAATTACATATCGTCCGGGGAAGCACCAAGGGAAGGCAGATGCATTATCACGACGTTCGTATCTAGCACCCCGTCCCGGCGAGCCAACTTTCGATAACCAAAAACAAGTCATCTTGGGACCGGCACGACTACAAGCAACACAGATCTTTGACATGCCCATGGATTCCCGCGTTATCGATACCATACGTGAAGACTTGAAGACAGATGCGTTTGCCCAAGCTATACTAGCACAAATTGATCCCTCTCGAGCGTCGTGTTCACAGTCGCAACCACCGGGTACGGACTATCGGCAATTCAAATACCATGATGGATTACTCTTTTTTAAAGAACTTTTGTATGTTCCTAATGGTTCTTGCCGCCTTCAAGTAGTTCAAAACTGCCATGACACATATACAGCTGGGCATTTTGGTAGTACTAAAACATTACATTTAGTACAATGATCATTCAGGTGGCCCTGTATGCGACAATTTGTCGAGGATTTTGTTCGGACTTGTGATACATGTTGCAGAGCGAAAATGCCAAGGCATCATCCATATGGTTTATTAGAACCATTACCAATTCCAAGCCAGCTGTGGCAATCCATTGCTCTAGACTTCATCACAGATCTTCCAGTCTCTAAGGGGTTCAATGCGATTCTAACGGTGGTCGATCGATACACGAAGATGGCTCATTTCTTGCCATGTGTAGAAAGTAGCGTGCGGAAGCAAGTATGAAGACCGAACAGAAGATAGAAAACTCAGGTTTAATGGAGAGCTTGAGCTTACGCAGTATACTCGGGAGAGACAGAGAGAGAAAGAAGAACTATATTCGACAACAAAAGTTCTCGATTCACTACTCTATATATATGTGTGTTCCATGAATACTTTTGTACAAGTCCTCGAAGGACTGACCGAAGTACTGACCGTACTTCAATGCTCTTTAAGAGCTCCTACACTAACTCCCAAATATATTCCTCACGGAATATCTTTCCTAACGGCCTCCTGGTTTACGCACTCGGCCTAACCGATCGGTCCCAACCGATCCGGTCCTCGGCTTCTTCAGCCAATCCGGCCGATGTTGAGCTTGTCTCTCAACACTCCCCCTCAAGCTCAACTCGAGGCTCTTCGGGATCCTCGGGCTCACAGCTCCGGTTCCTCCTGGCTTCACGCCTCGCTCGCGCTCCTCGACCTGTTCGACTCCGCGCGCTTCGACCCTTCCGGTCGGCTTGTCTGCTCATGCGGCCCTTATCAGCTCTTCTGTTGTTGCGGTGTTGACGTTTCTCCTGCTGCCTTTTCTTCCGCTTGGGCCTCGGTTGATTCAACGTGTCTGAATCAAACATCCGAACCGACTCGGCTACCTCGGTGTCTCCAACTCGTCCTCGGTCTTCTCACCCTCGGTGGCGTCATCTTCCCCATGCGTGGTTGGCTTCGGCTCTCTCCTTCGATTTCTCCCCTTCTGCCCTCTTCTGAACTTTTCCGCGGGTCCGCCCTCGGCTTCTTCAGCCGATCCGAAGTCGAACTTGACAACCGAGTCAACCGACTCGGTGGTGTCGCGGTCTCCGTTCCTTTCCTGCTGCCTTGCTTGGTCGTCCGGGACTGTTCTCCCCCTCAAGTTTGGCACGTCGAGGTGACGCAATCCGAGCGCACCTGAGAATTGCCGCAACTTGTCCAGACCAAGAGGCTTGGTGAAAATGTCGGCAGTCTGCCGATCCGTCGGAACGTACTGAAGTTCGACTTCATCGGAAAGGACACACTCACGGACGAAATGGTAGTGCACCTCAATGTGTTTGGTCCGTGCGTGGAAAACGGGGTTCTTCGCGAGCTGGATGTTGTTGAGGTTGTCGCAGTAGATCGTCGTCGGATCTGACACCTCCTCTTGCAGGTCCTTAAGTAGCCGCTTCAACCATATGGCTTCGCATGTCGCGACATCCGCTCCTCGGTACTCAGCTTCGGTGCTCGACAGTGCAACTGTCGGCTGTTTCTTACTGCTCCACGCGATCGCAGCACTCTCGAGGAAGAACGTGTATCCGGACGTGGATTGGCGATCGGCGGCGTTGCCAGCCCAATCAGCATCGGTGTAGCCGACTAACTGCACGGCTGCACCGGTCCTTAGTGCCGTTGACATACCGAAGTATGCGTTGCGCACACTGAAGGTGCTCCTCGGTAGGTCACGCCATGAACTGACTGATCACTCCGACCGGATAACTGAGGTCGGGTTGGGTGATGGTCAAGTATATGAGGCTTCCGACAATTTGTCGGAACCTCATCGGGTCGCATACCTTTCCCGTATCGGGACGAAGCTTGACGGTTCTGTCAACAGGAGTCGAGACGGACTTACAGTCGGCCATCCCAAATTTGAAGAGCATACTCAGCACGTAATGACGTTGGTTGATCAATATGCCTTCGGGGGTACGGATCATTTCGATCCCGAGGAAGTAATGAAGGTCCCCTAGATCCTTCATGTCGAACGATGCCGCAAGTTAGAGCTTCACGCGGTCGATTTCACGTAGGTCGGCGCCGGTGATGATCAAGTCATCAACATATAGTAAAATACTAACCGGCCCAAGTCGACCTTTCCGGATGAACATGGAAGAGTCCGATTTTGACGTGACGAAGCCCATCCGACGCAGTTGTTGCGTGATCTTCGCGTTCCAGGCACACGGGGCTTGCTTCAGTCCGTAAAGGGACTTCTTCAGTCGGCATATTGCCGAGGAGTTCGTTGCAGAGTGAAATCTGGGAGGTTGTACCATGTACACCTGTTCCTCAAGGTCACCTTGCAAGAACGCAATCTTTACATCCATCTGATGTAGGTGCCACCCCTTGGCCGCAGCTACTACGAGCAAAACATGGACGGTCGTCATTTTCGCGACTAGCGCAAATGTTTCATCGTAGTCGATGCCGTGTTTCTGCGCGTAGCCCTTTGCCACTAGCAGAGCCTTGTACCGGTTGACCGAGCCATCGGTGTTGCACTTGACCTTGTACACCCACCTACACCCGATCGGTTTTACCCCTGTTGGTGCGCCAACCAGGTCCCAGGTCTCATTCTCTGCCAATGCGTGCATCTCTTCCTCCATCGCGGCACGCCAATTCGCACCTTTAGCCGCTTCTGCGTAGCTCTCCGGCTCACACACTTCCGCTACACGGGTCATTTACGCATAATGATGCGCCATGTACTCGTTGTATCCGAACCGCAAAACAGGATTCTTCTGGCGGGTAGATCGGCGTAATCTCTCATTAGCCGATGTCGAGGCCTTCTCGGTCGACGCGGTCTTCACCTTTAAAGACCCGTCACCGGTTCCCTCGGAGTCGGACTCGCGTCGGTCTGACTCGTTCCTATCCGTGCCAGAATCCGACACCTTCTTCTTCCCTTTCTCTTTGCGCGTAAGCCGTCTCCTCGGCTTCCTGCGCGGGGAATGCATGGCCAAGTCTCCACTGCTCGCCGGCTCTTCATC
Source organism: Azolla caroliniana (assembly GCF_043228905.1). NCBI lineage: Eukaryota > Viridiplantae > Streptophyta > Polypodiopsida > Salviniales > Salviniaceae > Azolla > Azolla caroliniana. Next base: position 9,371,816 of record NW_028230449.1, on the reverse strand, counting down.
GGACTGGTCGTACCGACTCAGTCGTCCACTTGGTCCACTTAAACGGAGTGAAATCGGACTCTCTTCGCGGGTCTCGATTTCGGGCTCATCCGGAGGCATCTCGGCCTCGCTGACCTCATCGTCAGAGCTCGGATTGGAGTCGGGGTTCGGAGTCGGGGGTTGGTACCAGGTCACGGACTTGTCAAACACAACGTCGCGGCTAACACGCGCTTGTTTGGTGCGAGGGTTATAGCACTTGAAACCCTTCTGCTCGTCCGAGTAACTGACAAGGATGCATTTCTCGGCCTTTGCGTCCAGCTTCCTCCTTTTCTCCTTCGGTACATGCACATACGCAATGCTACAGAACACTCTCAAGTGTCGCAAGTTCGGCTTCGTTCCGAAATATAGCTCGTGCGCCGACACTTTGTCTCCGATCCGGTTCTGGATGTACACCGTGGTCCTTACCGCCTCGGCCCAGTAAAACTTGGGCAAGCTCTTCTCCTCCAACATTGCCCGTGCCGCTTCCACAACTGACCAATTCTTCCTCTCGGCCACGCCGTTCTGCTCTAGTGTGTATCTACAACTGAATTCGCGTCGAATTCCCATTTGTTGTAGATAACCGTTGAATTGACCGGAAAAGTACTCTTTTCCTCCATCCGTCCGCAAGCACTTGATCTTTCGTCCCGTTTCCGTTTCCACGAACCCTTTGAGGTCACGGAAACAGTCGAAGACTTTGCTCTTCCTCTCAATGAGGTAGATCCACGTGTGCCGCGTGTGGTCGTCGATGAAGGAGACGAAATATCGGCTCCCGCCAAGACTAACGTTTTGTGCCGGCCCCCACACATCGGAGTGTATAAGGTCGAGCTTGTTCCGGCTCCGGTTTCGCTCGTTGGGGAAAGGAAGTCGGTGTTGCTTCCCGAGCTGGCAGGCTTCAGAAATTTGTGCCTTTCGGCCACTAAATTTGGGCAATCCGAACACTACCTGTTTCGATTGCAGATCTTGAAGCCGTTGGTAGTTGACGTGGCCTATCCGCTTGTGCCACAAGTCGATGTCCGACTCAGTTTTTCTTCCCTTCACGAACATTGCGGTGCCGCCGTCAATGGAGTCGAGGATGAACATCCTCCCGTCTCTGCGCCCTTGCGCAATCACACGGCCTTCTTCCTCAATGAAGCACCCGAGGTGTGTAAACTGAACCTCCATCCCTTGGTCGACGATCTGTCAGACCGAGACCAAGTTCTTCGTGATTGTTGGGACGTGCAGCACGTTAATGAGTTTCCCTTTCTACCCGACATGACTAAGGGGAACTTCTCCGACATTCGCGATCGGATGCGGAGTGTCGTCTCCAGTTGCGACTACTCCAGGTTGTATCGGTTTTTCAAGGTACGAGAACCACTCCTTATGGCTCGTCATGTGGTTTGACGCGCCGGAGTCTACGTACCACACCTCGTCCGATCTCAGGGTGGTCTACTTCATTGAGTTTACTTCGTGTCTCGTCACGAAGGCAGACCCTTCTTCGGCTCTCCCGGAGTCTTCGGCGTAGTGCGATCGCTGCCGATTTCTCTTGTCGGTATGTCCGGAGCCGTTTCCGGAACCGGTTCTCTCCGAATCAGCCCACTTCTTCCAGCACTCACTTTCCTTGTGGCCTTTCTTGCCACAGTACTAGCACTCTGCGATGGCCTTCCCTTGCCGGTTCTCATCGCTTTGACTCCCCCTGTTTCCGGAGGGTTCGGAGTTGCTGTCCACATCACTTCGGTGCCTTCTTCCTTGATGTCGTTGGCCGCTTCCCTTGCGTACCGACTCGCCTCGTCCGCCACGACCACGGGGCCTTTCTCCCTCCGTGTACAACATCTTGCTGTCGGTGTGCGTGTTCGTCGACGCACCCGCGTGGTTCTCCTCTACCAAGAGCATCGACTGTAAGTCGAAAAAGGGCGGCGTATTCTCCCGGGTACACACAGCCGTTCGGAACGCTCCGAACTTCGACGCCAAACCTCCGAGACAGATCTGGACCATCTCGCTCTTCTCGATGTTCACCTCTATGGAGGCGAGGGAGTCGCAGATATCCTTGATCTTCGATGTATAGTCCGCCACCGACAAGTCGCATTGTCGTAGGTTGCTCAACTCCTGTCGGAGCTGGAGCTTCCTGGCTGTGGTGCTCGCGGCGAAAATCTTCTTCAGATTTTCCCACGCACCCTTCAGCGTCTTTGCATCCCGGACATAGCTCAATAGTTGTTTGCCCACACACGACGCGAAGCAGTATAATACCCTGCTCGCCGATTGCTCCCACGACGGGAAGTCTCTGTGTGTCGATTCGGGTGCCACGTCATTAGCTCCTTCGACATAACTCCAGTAGCCGTGCCCGAGCAGGTACTGGTGCATCTTGTAGGACCAAGACGTGTAGTTCGTTCTGTCGAGCTTCTCTGTTGGAAGCAAGCTCGCCATGCCTCTATCCATCGTTCTTCTTGTTCTTCTTCGTCACTGTGTCGGTTGCAGAGAGGTTCTCAACCCTCGCGCTCTGATACCATGTAGAAAGTAGCGTGCGGAAGCAAGTATGAAGACCGAACAGAAGATAGAAAACTCAGGTTTAACGGAGAGCTTGAGCTTACGTAGTATACTCAGGAGAGACAGAGAGAGAAAGAAGAACTATATTCGACAACAAAAGTTCTCGATTCACTACTCTATACATATGTGTGTTCCATGAACACTTTTGTACAAGTCCTCGAAGGACTGACCGAAGTACTGACCGTACTTCAATGCTCTTTAAGAGCTCCTACACTAACTCCCAAATATATTCCTCACGGAATATCTTTCCTAACGGCCTCGCGGTTTACGCACTCGGCCTAACTAATCGGTCCCAACCGATCTGGTCCTCGGCTTCTTCAGCCGATCCGGCCGATGTTGAGCTTGTCTCTCAACACCATGTACTAAGGAGATCTCCAGTGAAGACACTGCCGAAATTGTCATGCGTGAAGTATGTCGGCATCATGGACTTCCCGATAGTATCATCAGCGACCGTGGACCCCAGTTCATATCAAAATTCTGGAAGCACCTTTTTAACATGCTCAAGGTCTCTTGTCACCTCTCCTCCGGCTACCACCCACAAACCGATGGCCAAGCTGAATGAACAAATCAAACGCTGGAGCAGTATCTGCGGTGCTTTCTCAGTTATCATCAAGACTACTGGGCAGATATTCTCCACTTCGTCGAATTTGCCTATAACAACTCTATCCACGCATCCACTAAAGTTACGCCATTTTATGCTTATACAGGATGTCACCCCCAGTGGAGTGTACTTGAAACCCTAGAGGTGTCCACAAATCCGTGCGCGGAGGATCGTTTGGAGCGGTTACGCAAGATACAAGCGGATTTATCTACTCATCTCCAGCAAGCTCAACAAACACACAAGGTCTACGCGGATCGTCATTGACTTCCATCCAGTTTTAATATTGGAGATCGGGTGTGGCTGCTACGACAACACATCAAGACTACTCGCCCATGTGAGAAGTTGGATTATCGGCGATTAGGTCCTTTCCGTATGATTGGACAGATTAATGATGTCGCTTTTCATCTCGATCTACCTCCTCAACTTCGGATACATCCGGTGTTTCATAGTTCTCTCCTCAAACCCTACCACGAGAGCACCATCCCAAGACGTCTTATCCAACCTCCACCCCCGATCGAGCTTGAAGATGGGCCGGAGTACGAGGTTGCCGCCATCCTTGATTCCAAGATTGTTCGCAACAAGCTCTACTATCTAGTCGATTGGCTAGGCTATAGTCCCAGCGAACGTACTTGGGAACCGATCGAGAATGTGACCAATGCTCGTGCTCTTCTTTAAGACTTCCATCGTCAATATCCACACAAACCGGGTCCTCAATCCAAGACGACTCGTGACACTCATCATTTTAAAAGGGGGATAGTATCATGATATGTCAAGACTCGAACCCATGACCTTAGATTATATGGGTCGAGCTCTTGACCATTAGACCATCTATTGTAATATGTAGGATATTATTTTCATTTACATTTTATTATAGGAAATTAGTGTATATTCCAGATTTATCTGGAACATTCTAGAAGCTTCAAGATTACTCCTGAAAACACTATAAAAGAGGGCACTAGGCATTATGTTGAACCAAATTGGTTCAACGCCAGTCTTAAGCCTTTTAGCCACCATTGTATATTCTCTTCATATAATACATATCTTTCTTATCATCACTCTCTCTGTCACGGATCATAAACTCAACAGACAAGCAAGAAGATAACCAAATGGACAACAAAGAAGATAGTATTAAAGGAAAGACTCCATAACTGGTGTTGTTCACCTTGAATTCCTTCAAGGTGAAGTCCTCTATTTATACTACATGGCATGCATACTTGTTGCACACATGTGAATCTACAATAGAGCATGTAGGTATGCATGCATGTGCCAAGTGTAAATACTACAAGGGAGCAACTATGCACATGATGCTAGCAAAATAATAAGGACCAATTACAAACATAACTAGTACTAGATATCTTGGTTAACTCATAATACTAGATTATAACATGTTCGTGTCAAGAGTTCGAATCTTGAGTTTATGATCCATGACAATTTGTTCACCTTCCCATCCTCATAGCTCTCCCTCTCATAAGCCATTGCTATGTCCGACTCAACTAGTGAGTTAGGCCAAATAATGGTAGCCTTACGACAACTACAGCTTGAAAATGAAGCTCTTCGAAATTCTTTACAAGAACTTCAAGTCGGTACCTCCCTATCCTCACAACCCCCGAACCCTAGTCTCCCACAACAACCTAGCCTAGAGCCCGATCCTCCGCCGAAAAATTTGATGGAACGAGGTCGCATTTCCAAGGGTTCATCAACCAAGTTCGACTTATCATTTGGCTACAACCTCAACGTTATGGAGATGGTCTTCGACAAGTCGGCCTTGTGGGCACCCTTCTCTCCGGTCCGGCCCAAGCTTGGTTTGCACCATTGGTAGAAACCTTATCACCCCCAAACTGACGGGCAAACGGAGCGTGTCAACCAAATCCTTGAGCAGTATCTTCGGTGCTCGGTTAGTTACCAACAAGATGATTGGGTCAACTTACTTTCGCTCACGGAATTCGCCTACAATAATTCTCTCCATGCATCGACTGGCGTCACTCCCTTCTTTGCCAACTACGGTTTACATCCTCGCTTCAACATTTCCCTTGCTACCACTTCCGTGAACCCTTCGGCGGAGGATCGCGCCCGCATTTTGGAAGAAGTACATCATGATTTATCCTTGGAGCTTAGTCTTGCTAGTGAATGATACAAGAAGCAGGTTGATCGCCATCGATCTTCCACTCCACACTTTGTCGTTGGAGACATGGTCTGGTTGTTACGTCGACACATCTCTACTACTCGTCCATGTGCGAAACTTGATTACAAGAAGTTGGGACCATTCCGTATCATCGAGTGCATCAATCCCGTCGCCTTCCGGCTCTCCCTTCCATCCCACTTCCGGATTCATGATGTTTTTCATGTCTCCCTCCTCGAACCCCATTATGCTTCACAACTCCCAGGACGTCAAGCCCCACCACCACCACCTGTGCAATTGACGACAGGGGAGGAATACGAGGTCGACCAAATCCTTGACTCGCGTTGGCACCGTCGACACTTGCAATACCTCATCCTATGGAGGGTTTACCCCATGTCTGAGGCCACATGGGAACCATCGGCAAATTTACAAAATGCCCCAGAGGTCGTCCAAGATTTTCATCACCGATATCCCCACAAACCAGCGGCCGATTTGGGAAGGCGGCGTAAGAGGGGGGATAATGTCAAGATTCGAACTCTTGACACGACCATGTTATAATCTAGTATTATGAGTTAACCAAGATATCTAGTACTAGTTATGTATGTAATTGGTCCTTATTATTTTGCTAGCATCATGTGCATAGTTGCTCCCTTGTAGTATTTACACTTGGCACATGCATGCATACCTACATGCTCTATTGTAGATTCACATGCGTGCAACAAGTATGCATGCCATGTAGTATAAATAGAGGAGTTCACCTTGAAGGAATTCAAGGTGAACAACACCAATTATGGAGTCTTTCCTTTAATACTATCTTCTTTCTTGTCCATTTGGTTATCTTCTTGCTTGTCTCTTGAGTTTATGATCCGTGACTCTCTCTCTCTCTCTCGATCTCTCTCTCTCTCCCCGTCTTGCTCACTCCTTCCTTCTCTCGAAGAAGTTCTACACCTCTCCTAGTACTAATCCTTCGTTTAGTACTAATTCCTTCTCTGTCTCAGTACTGTTCCTGACAAGATATACATGGAGCAACCTGAGGGTTTTGAGATCAAGAGGAAAGAGAATCTTGTACGCAGATTGAGGAAGAGCTTATATGGTTTGAAACAAGCTCCTTGACAATGGTACAAGAAATTCTAATCGTTCATGACACAGCATGAATTCCATAAGACACAAGCTGATCATTGTGGGTTTGGGAAGAGGTACCATCAAGATGATTTTCTTATTCTTTTGGTTTATGTGGATGATATGTTGGTTGTGGGTCATGATGCTAACAAGATTGCGAGCTTAAAGAAAGGTCTGAGCAAGTCCTTTGCTATGAAGGACTTAAGTCCTGTAAAACAGATTTTGGGGATGCACATAGTATAGGATAGGACGAAAAACATGTTGTGGTTGTCATAGGAGACCTATGTGACAAGAGTGCTTTGCAGGTTTAACATGGATAAGGCCAAACCCATTGGTTATACACTACCATTGAACTTGATGGTAAAATCTGGTTAGAGTTCGAAGAGTGAGAAAGATAAAGCAGAGATGAAGAAGGTGCCTTATGCGTTAGTTGTGGGTAGTTTGATGTATGCCATGGTCTACACTAGGTCGTGTCAGCAGATTCATGAGCAATCCTGGAAAGGAACATTAGGTTGCAGTTAAGTGGATTCTCATGTCCCTTAAAGGCACCTCGGGTGTATCCCTAAGATATGGTCCCGGAGAACCTATGCTTAATGGCTTTACAGATTTTGACTGATCCACGTCATGTTATGTAATAGCATATGCAGGGCGAGCTTTGTTATGGAAATCGAGATTGCAAAAGAATGTGGCTTTGTCAACCACAGAGGCTGAGTATATGGTTGCAGTTGAGGCTGGTAAGGAATTGATTTGGATGAGAGGGATTTTGACTAAGTTAGGAGTGAAGCAAGACAAGTTCCTACTTCATTGTGACAATCAAAGTGCCATTCACCTTGCCAATAATGTTGCGTATCATTCTCAAACCAAACACATACAGAGAAGGTTTCATTGGTTACGAGAGAGAGTAGAAGATGGTGACTTTACCTTAGTGAAGATCCACACCAATGACAATGGGTCAAACATGTTGGCGAAGACGTTGCCTATGGAAAAGCTTGTTGCTTGTCACATGAGAGTGGGTTTGGTTGATTCTCCCATACAGGAGTGAAGGGGGAGTTTGTTGTGTTTTGTTTCGCTCATCGTGGGAGAAAAAAGAGGGCCGTAAGACCGAAAGTATATCTATCTATTGATCTATCTATCTATATATAGGTGAAACTAGTTAGGGCACGATTATATAGAGAGGCAGAAAGAAGAGATATACAGGACCGTAAGAGAAGACCTTGTTAGCGAAGTGGCGTCAAAGGTTGTTCTATCCCAAATGATAGCCACATGAACTTTGATTGAGCAGCAAATAAAGTTCTAGGGTTTTATATTTTTGTGATGTTTTGTCTTTCCATCCATTTGTTGGATAAAGTTGGTTGTCAAGTTTGTTGCCTTGATGTTTTGGATATTCCCCTAGTGATATCTAGGGAGGTTATAACGGCATGTGGTGTAGTGGAAGTTCTCTTACCCGAAGGGTCCCGTAGTTTTCCACGTTAAAATATTGTGTGCTCTGTTTCTCTTGTTACATTTATCAATTCCTGTGTTGTCTACTTGATTGATCCCGATTCCGCGCATATAAGAATGAAGCAAGCCATTATCGGCCTCTCCATGACTGCTAAGGATAATTTGGACTGACACTTCTCGTTTGAAACAGTGTTTAATGCCCGCCGGGTGATTGCTTACTAGGCTCTTTCTTGTCCTGCACTGCTTGTCGCTCACAACATAATGCGTCCACCTGCGCCAAACGCAAATTGAAAATCCACCTAACAGATTTGAAGCATCGATGGAAGGATCGTAAGTGGCCAATTACACTGTGCAGCTCTACTAATTACCTGCCAGCTAAGGTTTATCTCCAAAGTAAAGTTGGCAAATAATAAACGTGCACTTATATTAATCAATATTAAACTTCAACATTATGATTGGAAAAGCTATGCAAGAATATATATATATATATATATATATATCAGTCGAGACGAACACAAGACATTAGTAGAAGTACTAGACTTTATCTATTGCTGGAAGTACATAAGTTGAAGAAAATATGGCGTGATAGAGGATGATAAAAATCGAGATGAGTTGGAGTTCTCAATGATGATGTATGTGATGCATACATATATGTATGTGTTGAGAAGGAAGAATGGGAACAACGCATTGATTAACACATTCTTGAGCAGTACATAGTGATGTCATTAATTAGTCGAACATGGTATATCAAAACATTGATTAGGAAGCATGGTGAAGAAGATAAGTATGTATGTATGTATGCATGTATGTATGTATGAGTAGACAGGAGTAGCGTCCATACCAAGAAGAAAGGAATGGGAGTGGGAGTGCATGTGTTGTTGTAGGGGGGGGTGTAGAATGATGATGATGATGAAGATGCATGCAGAAGAAGAAGAAGAAGAAGAAGAAGAAGGATAAGAGGGGTAGTAAGTAGCAGAGGTGGTGTTTAAAGTGGGTGGAATGGGATTAGAGAGATGATGATGGAAGCGAGGAAGATGAGGTGGAGGTTGTAGGGCGTGGCGGCGGAATGGCGGCTGTCATTGGGAGCGAAGGGAGGAGGGGAGTTGTTGTTGGCGGAGGACGACGAGGGAGTGGCTGCTGCGTTGGGGCTAATAATGCTTATGTTTGGGCTTGGGCTTGGGCTTGGGCTGCTGCTGCTGGATTGAAGGGGGTGTTTCCGGACATGAATGGCAACCTTCTGGCCAAGCTCACAGTGGGACGGCACACTACACATGAAGTAGAAAGTGCCTGGCCTACTCAACGTAAAGTTAGTGAAGCCATCATCGTAGCTTAGGATGGGATTGGCACCATCACATCTCTCGTAATTTGTCCTCCTCACCACCATCACGTTGTGATACGCCCTGTTGTAGTTAAAATCTACCACCACCCGCAGCAACACAAGAAAAACATGCACACAAAACAGATCAACGTTAGATCTTACTTTGAGTATTCAAAAAGCACACAAATCTTGGTCGATCATATGGAATTAGGAATATATATATATATATATATATATATATATCTACATACAGAGAACATCTCCCACAACGAAGATTTGAGAGTTGGCCCAGGAGGTGTAATTAAGCGCGTCCGCAGCAGAGGGGAGGGTCCAGCCAGCGGAACCGCCGACGTCAAAATCAGCGGAATACGCACCACGTGCCATCAGGGCCACCGTGCTGAGCACCACCACAAATAAGAGCAGATGCATATCTCTCAGTTGCTGCTGTGGATCCATGATCATCATGCTACTACTACTGTAACCATAACCATAACCATAACCATAACCATAACCATAACAGCCGATATTCAGTTCCCCACTGTTTCGTCTGCCCAGCGGCTGCATCTCCTCCTCCACATACTTCTTGTCGGATGGCCCCCTCCTGCTGCTCCACATTCTCAGAATTGTCTACTACTATTGTTGCTGCTATGGAGGACGGACGTAGCCACGCAATAATCCAGAGTTCCCGTCTGCTATTTTCTCTCGTCCAACATATGACAGACACGCTAATCCGATTCAACCCCTCACAGCTCACAGCTATGCGCGGCCATTAAGAATGGGAATGCAAGATTCATGCAATTGGGCCTCTCCCATATATTATTCCCTCTCTCTCCCCCCCCCCCCCCCTCTCTCTCTCTCTCTCTCACTGTCGCTCTCGCCCCCTCTCTCTTCCCTTTTATCTTTTGTTTGGGGGCTGGGAAAGATGGGAAGTGGGACATGCCGAAATAACTCTGTCTGTCAGTCGGTGTCTGTGACGCAGACGCAAGAGATTGCCCTTTTTCTTTCTTACTTAACCTAGTTAGGGCTTCAGCTATTCATTCTTCCATTGTTTTTGGTTTGTTTTGGGATAGAGAAGGGCTTCATCGTTGTGAGAGGCATACATATGTATATGAATATATTCCCTGTTTTTGCTCCAACCATCCATCCATCCATCGTCTTCTTCTTCCTCTGCTGTTGCTTCTTCTTCTTCTTCCCAACAAACTCTCAAGAAAACGTAGATGTTATGAGCCTTTTTCTTTTTGTCTTGCTTCTTTTTTATCCCACGGTTTGTGCGCATTTATCACATTTTCTTCGCCCGCGTTTCCAAAAATAATAACAAAATGTATTCTTCATTGAGACAAACCTACACTACCATTCATTCATTATGTACATACCATGACATGTACATAGCTATATCTACACACACATAGATCTAGCTATGTACGTACATAGTTCAAGTGACCATAGATAGAGCCCAGGCATTTAACCTATAATTTGACACCCTCCCAAATTAGTACCGTGACATCTTGATATTGAATCGCTCAATGAACAATTTTTGCATTAGTAGTAAGGAGTCTAAAGGCATTTATATAGATGAGACTTGCACAATTATGTATTTTCCCAGCATTATCGTACCATTTATGGACTTTGAAGTCAAGATCTACATTGTACTTTCGAATGTTAAACCAAGCATAGACCCTTGTAATAAAATAAAGAGCAACATTTGCATACAAGGCAACTTCCATACATTGATATAGCAATGAAGATAGACAACCTCGCGCACAAATGATGATAAACTATGTGCACGTAATTAGGAATGTTGATGCCAATTAAGGTGCTAGTCAACTCAAACAATCAACTATGTACATCAGAATGAAATATAATTGAACAAGTGGATTATGTTACGTCAACAATTAAGAGAACTAAGCACAAGATGAAAATCTAGGGCATCTACCAATTAGAATCAGAAATTGCACTAAACACGATGATGGAGGGTATCTACCAATTATGTACAACATAGTGCAATATAAATGAAAACGTTGGTTAGGTACATGAGAAAGCAATATAATTGAAAAGTCGAGGAGGCTTGATTTGTATGCTAAGGAGTCACACATCTTGAACATGACATCTACTTTCCATCTTGGCTCTAGCATTTATAGTGAGAATGCATAACTCAGAAACTAAGTCCTTCGAAAGCTGAAATGTATCGGTTATTATGTATTAGGTCCACTGACATGTGGCTTTATGTATTTCATACGCCATTGATATCTATTATGAGCTTGGGCACATGGACTTATATTTGATGCTCTATGGTAAAAGCACACAACTTATGAGCACAATCAAGGTTGAGATGATTATCCATGAGACATCAAAATAGTTGCATCAATATTGCAACAAGTATGAAACATGTATGCACTGTGACTGACATGATTGTCAAAAACACATGATTTTTCATTGAGCTCGCGAGTAAGACTATACCAATGCAACAATGAAATTAGAGAAGGAGATTGACTAGGTATGCACTAGATGAGATATACAATATAAATTGATAGATAATGAAGATTAATCAAACTATCGTGATGTGTTTTCATGTAATATGTGTTGAGAGTCGAGAGCGTAAAGAATGCTAACCCATGTGGACTTGAAGTGTGTGAAAGTGTAGAGCATGTGTGAGAGTGGGTATGTGGAAGCGTAGTGCATGTGTGAGCAAGAGAAGGAATTAGAGACAACAACCAGAAATGAAAAATACACAACAAGGGGGATCAGAGCTTATGCACTAAGGAGAAAACTATATTGATCAACTAAACACAATGGGCCAAGTGGGCTTTATATACAAGTTCTTAATTCAATGTGGTTAGTGGAGTCTAGTAATAAACATCCACTCGCATATGATTTTGTCATAAGAATATCAAATAATCTTTCACCACATTTACACTTGACAACTAAGTAGATGTCACAATTTAGTTCTTTGTGTAACTAGATAGTTCACACAAATTACAAAAAAGTGTGCTCACATACTTTTTCACACATTGTGCTTTTCTTCATAGGCATGTGTTTACATGAGTTGAGCTTGATTCTCAACACACCCGCTCAAGGTCAATTGTGTGTCTTGTTAAGCTCGATTGTCTCGATGTAGTTAAAGATTCAATTGAATAAACTTGAATTTTTACACCATAGTACTCACATTTCTCCCATGTACTTAATCTCGATAAGGCAATATCGAACTTGCCACTCTAAAAAATGTCCACAAAAAAATTAGAGGTTTTGGGTTTTTTCGTAGGCTTATCTAATTGGGTTTTGTTCAGGTTGCTGAGCAAGTGATAGTGCACATCAATATGGTTAGTTCTTGAGTGAAACATTGAGCTCATTAGAAGTTAGATGTTGTTGAGATTGTGGTATTGAATCGGTATTGCACTCTACCTTAGTGGTTGATAAAGCCATTGTTGGGTGTTTCTTGATACTCATGGAGATCGCTCGCTATCGAGCAAAAACAGAAATCCAGATGTGGATATCCTCTCAAATGTGTTGTCTGCCCAAGAACCATCCATAAAACCTTTCAATTGAAGTGGAATTTTGTGCTTGTAGAAGACCGTGATCAAGTTTTTCACTCACATATCGTACCACTCGCTTAACACAATCCATGTGGAGGGGTGCATGAACTAGCTAAGGAGCCCGATTGGGTTGTTGAGGTCCTGCCAAGTGATAATCAAGGAGATATGACTCCCAATTATCTGTCGATATTGTGTTCTCTTTGCGTAATTCGTTGGAGTTTGCAGTTAGTTCTCTTTGCGTAATTTTCTCGGGTTCGGAGACTGGGACTAAATCCCAAGTATTGTTGTTGACCAATATTCGCATCTCCTTCCTCCCTTTTGCCTCAATCCACCATGGATCTTGGGAAGCTTCTTTGAAAGCTTGAAGTTTTTTGGTATGTCACAACCTTCATTAGGAATGCAGAGTGATGCATGATGTACTCGTTGTACCCAAACCTTACTATCGAGTTCTTCTATATGCTTGATTCAGGAAGTTTTTCATTGGAGGATTGGATCTTGGGCAACTTCTTTGGAAGTTTGAAGTTTTTGTTTTGCCGCAACGTTCATCACAAATGCATAGTGATGCACCATGTACTTGTTGTGCCCAAACCTAACTATCGTGTTCTTCTATTGGCTTAATTGAAGTTTTTCATTGGTCACCTGCATGACCTTCTCTACTCTTAGAGTTCTCATTATAGGCACACCATACTTGTTGTCGATCGACAAAGTGACTTATCCGAGTTGTCACACGAGGCCGTGCTCTTGGCCTCATGCTTGAGCATCTCACACTTTCATTTTGTATGGGTGTATTACTGATGTAACTCTAGGTCAAAGTAATACATGGTGTGAAACATTCTGATTGCTCAATGATACCTAAGGATTGGTCAGTTAGAGTGAAGGTAGACTCTCTTTAGGTCTATACTGATGATGACCCTCAATCTAATCTTTTTGTCTCAAGCACGACGGAGGTTATTAGTCCTAGTGTCGTGAAGTAAGAAGATTTCAGGATGTAAATCCACAAAAGATAAATACATAACTAAAATAATATTAAGCTTGATTATATATAAGTAAAAGTTGTATCAATGATTTAGCATAGAGCACCATGATAGCTATATTCATATTATATTATTTATATATATGAAAAGGCAAATGAAGCAAAGATCATTATGAAAGTGAAGAGTATTTGAACATTCAATCTCCACATTTTGAACCTCAAAGCTTACCATTTATCAAACGTTCATAATATACATATAAAAATGTAAATATCTTAATTTATACATTATATTATATGAACTAAAATTATATAGCATATACCAAGCAATGTCTTGCATGTGCACTATATAGCACACATGTAAGAGCCTCTCTACATGTGCACCACATAGCACACATGCTAGAATGTCCCTTCACAATCAAAAGAGAATGGGGTATCCTCAAATAGGATATATAGTATCTACCAAGCAATGTATTGCATGTGCACCATATAGCACACATGCAAGAGCCTCTCTACATGTGCACCACATGGCACACATGTTCGAGCATCCCTTTACTATAAAAGGAGAAGCACACATGCAAGACCCTCTCTACATGTGCACATGGCACATATGCTAGAGTGTCCCTTTATTATTGAAGGAGAAGGGAGTGTCCTCAGAAGGGATATCAAAAAAATAAAATGGTAAGATATGTGAAGGAAAATATAGTGAGATATATTCAGAGAGCTAGATACAAGAAAAGAAGGTAAATATTATAAATAGATAGAAAAGAACTAGTGTAATGGTTGTGATGCTCAATTTTCTTCTAAAGGGTGAAGGTTTAAGTTTTATCCTTGAAAAACACACTTTGTAGTAATTACCTTGCATCGATTCAATGATTATAGTAAGCTTTATGGTAATTACCTTTTTCGTAACCTCTTTCATGAAAACATTATAAATTTCTTACATTCTCTCAAATATTGTTTTAATCTTATTCCCTAATTTCCCATTAATCTCTCTTTACTACATTTGTACTCTTTCCATCTCTTCCATCCAAAGTCATAGTGATTCCTTCCTCACTTTCATGTTATCTTCTGTTCAAGAAACTGCTACGCTTCTGTGTGAGCAACACCAAGACACATTTGAAGTGAAGCGCAAACAATTTGGCAAGTATGAGTACAATTTGTTTATTATAATTGTGTTTCGTAATTTACTTGTTTAAGTTGATCAGTTATGGCCGATTCAAATAGTAAAATAGTTATCTCAATATAGCCAATCAAGACAGATTAATTCATATAGTTAAGTTATCTATAAATTTACGAGTGTTTAATTATAAACCCATCTCTCCAACCACAATATCCTTGATAGGGTACGTATCCGACTTGTGTACTGCCGAGAGGGTAGTAACACATACGATTGATGTGTTTGGTGGCACTGATGAAATGGAAATGTCTGGTGTGAATGATGTAAATACGACATAAAACTTTTATAAATTAGTGGACATGGAATTAAGAGCTAAAATTTGTGAACTACAAAGATTGCATAATTTGGATTGGAATGCATGCAAAGAAGCACTTGTGTTGGAATATGTGTGAATCTAAACGTGTGGAAGCGTTAGACAAAACCGGCTTAACCGGATAGCAACAGAGAATAAGATGAAGGTTTAATGGAGAACCTTAATACACAGAGAGTATACGCCGGAGAGAGAGAGAGAGAGAGAGAGAGAGAGAGAGAGAGAGAGAGAGAGAGAGAGAGAGAGAGAGAGCAGAACATAAATTCAATTCAAAATATCACTCTGAAAACTCTGTACATACAACGTGCTAAACAACACTATTTATAAAAGTCCATATAGGACTAACAGAAGTACTGACAGGTACTTCAATATTCCTACATGCGACTGACACTAACTACGAGACAATGATTACCTAGTAGTCTAGGCTACTACTAGGCTTCTGATTCCCGCTCGAATCCGGCTCTCCGATACGTCTCCCTGATCCGGCCGGTTGTTTCTGGATACCGATCCGGCCCATCCTTCCGGATGCTGATCCGGATCTAGTTGAGCTTGCTCGCTCAACATATGCGCGTGAAGACTTCTCTCGAGTTACTATGTGTTCATTTCGTAAATGGGTCATAAAAGAGGATAAAGGATTATTTGTGGCTAACATAAGAAAGGAGTTTGATAGATTGTATGGAATCTTAGAGCTAGAAGAAAGAAAGTCATTGTCTTGGCAAAATGTTGCTTTATTTTTGTAGGTATAGAAATAGATGATATAGAAAGGAGTTTGTTAGATTTTATGGAAACTTAGAGCTAGAAGAAAGAATTTCATTGTCTTGGAAAAATGTTGCTTTATTTTTTACAGGAGATATAGAAAGGAGTTGGAGCTTATGCCTCAGGTTCCAAATATCGAAGATGGTATAACTGTTGATTGGAATAAGGTAACAAATTATTGTAATAAATTTATGAAAAGAATGCAAGGGAATGATGCAACTGTACGAACATCACATGTGGGAATCATGAATCGGCTCGAGTAAAAGATCAAAGTTCAAAGATTGGACAATAACCATCATACAAAATAGTGCACCAATAACGAGAAGTGATTGGAACTAAGAGTGAGTATTTGCTTGATGATTTAGTTCAAAGTATGAAAGATTTAAGAATTAAAGGAGCAAGTCTTGATAATGGTCAAACTTCAAGGTCAAGGGAACCATTTCGACCTCGATGCATGTGGTGTAATAGTTTGGAACATCAATGAAAATAAAGACATGGTAAATTGAGACTTAATCTTTTGGAAAAATCGTAAGATTTACTTAATTGAAACTAGGATTCCACTTACAAAGAGCTTTGGTGATGGTGGTGTCAAGGTCAAGTTTGAAAAGGCTAAAGCAAAGAAGTATCACAGACATGACAACAGTTATGTCAAGATTCGAACTCTTAACCTCTTGTATTATAATCAAGTGTTATATTCTAACCAACACATCCAAATACATGGTCATTATATATTATCATTGTTAGATTATTAATAGATTGTCTATTCCAAGTTCTAGGAGTTTTTAGAAAGTTCTAGAACTAGAGGGTTCTAGAATATTCTCCCAAATATTCTGTACAATATTCTACTGCATGTAATTCAGCTCACAATATAAACACTTGTAGCCTCCTTTGTCCCTTTTAAGGGATTCAAACTGTCACAAACACGCCAATCGCGGATTCGGACGGAGCATGGATGATGGGGCTAAGAGTGTGGAACTTAAGAAGCTGGGAGCGACATGAGAGCATGAAGACAGAGATAAAGATTAAGGAGACAAGATGGGGCGAAATGAGAATAATAGATTGATGTGTCAATGACTGGTGTTGAATCCCCTGAAAGGGACCAAGGAGGTTCCAAGTATTTATACTATGAGCTGAAGTACATGCATTAGAATATTTTGGAGAATATTCTAGAACCTTCTAGATCTAGAACTTTCTAAAAACTCCTAGAACTTGAAATAGATATTCTACTAATAATCTACCAAGATATACATAATATGACTATGTATTTAGATGTATTGGTTAGAACATAACACTTGACCATAATACAAGAGGTCAAGGGTTCAAATCTTGACATGATTGTTGTCATGTCTGTGACACATTACGGCTCACCCATACTTGTTTCGTTCGGGGGTTGTAGCACTTGTACCCCTTCTGTTTGTGCGAGTAGCCGATCAAGATATAATTCTCAACCTTCGCATCCAGCTTCCGTCTTCTCTTATCTAGTGTATGCACGTATGTAATGCTAGCTACTGAACGCCCATACTTGTTTCATCCGGGGGTTGTAGCACGTGTACCCCTGCTCATGCCAGTAGCCTATGAAGATATAATTCTCGGCCTTGGCATTCAACTTCCTTCATCTCTTGTCTAGTATATGCACGTATGTAATGCTACCTACTGAACACACTAAGGTGCGCTAGGTTTGGCTTCTTCACGAAATACAACTCGTGTGGTGACACCTTTGTTTTAGAGGCAGAAATCAAATTCTGTATATAGACGGCCATCCAAATCACTTCGGCCCAATAGATCCTGGGCATGCTCTTCTCCTCCAGCATTGCCATGGCCGCTTCCACCATTGTCCAGTTCCGTTGTTCGGCCACACCGTTCTACTCCAACGTGTATCTGTAGGAGAACTCCCTCCGGATTTCTTTTTTCTGTAGATAACTCTTGAACTGGCTAGAAAAGTATTCTTTTCCACCATCCGATCTTAGAGACTCGATCTTCCTCTTAGTTTCTCGTTTGAAAAGATTCTTTAAATCTTGGAAACATGAGAAGACTTTGCTCTTGTTCGCTATTAGGTAGAAACAAGTGTGTCGGCTAAAATCGTCTATGAAGGAGACAAAGTATCAGTTCCTCCCTTTGCTCACACAACTTGCCGGTCCCCATACATTTGTGTGGATTAGATCGAGCCGAATGTGGTTCCGATTCTTCTCATTAGGGAATGGAAGCCTATGTCGCTTCCCGAGTAGACAAGCTTCACATACTTGGCCTTTCCGGCCACTGAATTTCAGCAATCCGAATACCACCTGTTTCGACTGTAGTTCTTGAGGCTTCGGAAAATTGATGTGGTCGACCTGCTTGTGCTACAGGTCGATGTAGGATTCAACCTTCTATCCTTTTGCAAACATTGCGGTGTCAACATCATTTGTCTCAAGGATGAACATCCTCTTGTCCCTATGCCCACGCGCGATAAGCCGACCCATGTCTTCAATGAAGCAACTGTGGTGATTGAATTGTATATGCATGCCTTGATCAACGATTTGTCTGATAGATACCAAGTTTTTGCAATCATCAAGACATGCAGCACATTCCACATCAGCCCCTTCTGTCCAACATGTTTGAATGGTACGTCACCCACCTGTATGATGGGATGCATGGTTTTGTTGCTAGTCTCGACAACTCATGTCTATTTCGGTTTCTCAAGAAAGGAGAACCATTCTTCATGGTTCTTCATGTGGTTGAAACATCTGGAATCGACGTACCTAATGTTAGAGCTTAGCTACTAATGTAAGCTTATGATAAGGATAAAATAAATTAATAGGAAAGGAGAGAGAGAATGAAGGGTGCTGATCCACCCGATTACCCCCAAGTGAAGGGATCAAGACGGAGTCAAGCCTCGATCATCGTCCCATACCACTGGTGTGGCGTCGAGTCATACCTGGTGCTGACACACTCGCTACAAGAGTTGACCCACCACAATGTCAGAGTCTCGACGTAGTTGATAATGTCTCAAATGACAGTAGTTAGGCCTCATATTTATAGCCAGACCTAAGGCCCCTTGGCAAGTTCACACTTTGCCTAATGGGTTGTCTCAATCTCGAGGATTAAAAGTAATCCTCCCCTTCTTTACACTCGCGTTTAATCCTCACACTTTCTCCACATGTATAGAATACTACGGTAAATTCTCACCACGGGATATTATATGGTGATGCATGTAACATACTCCCCCTCTTTAAAACATTGCTCTCTTGCAATGGAAAGTTAGGGAAGTTAGTTCTAAGAATATTTTCACGTTTCGATATGGCATCTTTTATAGACTTATCCATCCATTTAATTTTAAATTCTCGGATTATTTTAGAACTCAAATTTCTTGTTTTAACATCGAGAATTCTTTCTGGTACATGTGGTTTAGAAGATAATTCTTCAGAAGTAACCAGAGTTTCAGTTGTCACTTTATTGTTGCCGGAACCAAGAAGTTCTTTTAGACACTTACATGAAAAACTGGATGGATTTCAATGCCATCAAGAAGAGCGAGACGATAGGTTGATGAACCAATGCATTTGAGGACTATCAAAGGTCAACAAAATTGTGGGGCTAACTTACTGCACTTACCCATAGACAATGTCTTAGAATTGTGAGGTACACGTAAAAATACTTTCTATCCAGGGTTGAATACAAGAGGTTACCTATTATGATCGGCATAAAAACACACTCTATCTTGAGCTGTTTTTTATACTTTCTCGTGCAATATGCAACATATCTTGCATATCCCGAAGAAAGTTTTGCTTACTTCGCAACCCATCATGATGTATATTAATATCAATCGGGGCTTGTGGCTGAAAACCATACATCATCATAAAAGGACTATATCCCGTCGATGTATGCTTGGAGTTGTTATAAGCAAACTCCAAAATTTGGAGATAATGTTCCCATTTTGTTGGTTTTGTAACAACATATGTGTGAAGTCAATTTTTATTGTAAGAAAAGACCGTGGCAAATACATCGAATACTAAGCTCTATAAGAATAAAGCACAATGTGAAAGGCTCAAGAGTTAAGAGAAGAAGAAAATTGAAGGGATATGAAGTTAGAGGCGTTTTTCAAAAGTAGAAAAAGCAAGAGAAAAGATAGAAGGAAAAAAACGCATAATAAGGCAGAGAAAGCAGGACAGAGAAAAAAGCTCATAACTTCTACATCTCTTATTCAAATTTCAAAAAAAAGATTCATAAGAAAGCTAACAAAGAGAGCTTTCTTTATGATAAATTTAGAAACATAGAATAGAAATAGTGATATGAAAAATGCATCACATAAACTCGAGCATATGTAAAAGAAAAGAAAAGAAAAAGCAAGAATAACGCAACTAGAAACCTATAAATATGAGGGTATTCTTAGCAATAGGAGGGAGGAAGAATAGAATATCTACAAGGAAGGATAGAAGATCTACAAGAAGAAGTGAAGAAGAAGAAGTGAGGAAGAAGAAGAAGAAGATTAGAAGAAGTGGGAAGACGATTAGTAGAAGAAAGAGAGAAGGCAAAAAGACTATTTTAGTAATAGTATATTGAAGTAGTTATTTGGGGTTGTTCCTCTTGTTGTCTAAGAGGATTATAGTATATTGAAGTATTATTTTTCTTCCTCTTCTCTTCTCTATCTTTTTTCTCTCTCTCTTCATCAATATGCACGGAGCATGTCCTCAATAATTTGATTGATGGACGATTTGTGTCATGATATAGCATGGTATGGCTTCAGATGGATTCGAACCCATGACTTTATGTCCCATTGGGGGGAGCCTTAACATTAAGCTATACATTGTAATACAAAAAATATTATTTCCATTTATTATTTCATTTTGGAAATCGATGTATATTCTAGCTTTCTCGGGAACATTCTAGAAACATCAAGTGTACTCCTAAGCATACTATAAAAAGAGGCACATGGCATTATTGAGAACCAATTCAGTTCAACGCCAGTCTTAAGCCTCCTAGCTATCCTTGTATATTCTTTTCATATAATATATCTTTTGTTATCATCATTCTCTCTCTCTCTCTCTCACTCTATCTCTCTCCTTCTTGCGAGTGTTCTACACTGACTTCTCCTCTTAGTACTAATTTCCTCTTTGTCTCAGTATTATTCTTGATAGTTTGAACTGAATTTCTCATCCTCTTATTCCTCCTCTGCCTTCATACTAAATCCACTTATCCTCTTACTAAATCGAAACGGTTGGTGTCATGAATGCGTGAACATTATGCTTCACTTGGACTTGAATCCAAGACTGTGCCATGAACACATGACCATTATGGTGTCACTAGGACTTAAACCTCAAACCTTGTAATCCATAGTTCAAAACCTCAACCATTAAGATAACTTACTGTCATATGAGAAGATAAAAGCTACTTTCTATATTACGTTGATTATTGTAAACACTCTAGATCATTCTAGAATGTTCTAGAACGTCCTCGATTTCGCTGATGGTGTCATTAAATGAGGCTTCTTGCATAATATGAGTCACGAACTCTTCTTCTTCTATTATGTTTTCTTCTTTCAACATCTTCTCGAAGTTTTGTATCCGATGTTTGTCCTTCTTGTCGGGTAGCACTAGTTTACATGCGCCACTAGGTGTGACACATGTTGCTTCTCCTCGCAATCCACGCGCTCTACTTTCTTGTGGGGACTTGTGATTGCTCGGACTATTTGTGCCCCATGTTTTAATGGTCCGCTCTAAAAATCCGAGGATTCGCCTCCAAGATTATCTCGATTCCTTTCATGATTGGCTCGCACCGTTAGGAATTGGACCAATCTTTGGTTGTCAAGACTCTTTATTCGTGCGAAGGTTGCTCCATTATCCAACACTTTGGTCTCCATCCGAGATGATGTGATATACGGTTTTCCTAGGATGACAAGATGTGACGCAGATTCTTGCATGAAGAAGTGTTGATCCATCTCCACATCCCCGATCGTGACTTTAACATTGGGACAAGCTCCGTACAAGTCCTCCATAGTCTTTGTTGCTGCGCGAATCTTCCATCCATGATTTGTATTGATTGGCCATCTTCCTTTTTGGTAGAAGTCGGTTGACATGAGGTTGATCTCCGAGCCGTTGTCGATCAAGGCTACCACGGTCTCTTTCTTCTCCCTGATCTTCACCGACGTCTCCATTGTCGCTCATGGCGAATGAGGTCAAGTATAGTGGCTGTCCACCATATCTTCATCGACTTCATCTCTTGCCATCATTATGGCATTTGGTTTTGCTTTTTGCGGCTTCTCTTCTTCCTCGTCCGATTGTTGTCTTTTTCTCTTTACAAGGTCCACGATCGTGTCATGGAACTCCTTCTTCGTAATGCCAAGAAATTCCCTCAAGGACAAACTTACGTGGCTATCAAGAACACGTTCTTCGAGAATCTTCTTTAGCTCCGTCATCTGCTCTATGTCCGACCTTAGCTTATAGGTACGCATAGCCCTTGTCCTCCGAGCGGGGTCTTCGACACCAACCTTCATGGGTCGTACGGTTTCTTCGACTCGTATGCTCGGTTCTCCTTTTCGGCTTGATTCTCGTTCCTCCATTTTTAAAGCTCGACTTGTCTCCGCATCTTCCTTCTTTTTCGCGTTCCTTGTTTCATGTCTTTTTTATGGGCTTTGCTCTTTTATTCTTTTTCTCTTTTCTTCGACGAACACCTTGTGGTTGTCACACATCACCTCCGCAAGTATGGTGTTGTCATCCACCGGATCCGACCATCCGGTTATACTTTGTACACTTTGATATGCAAGCTCTTCTTCGTTCGAAGTGACTTTTCCCTTCTTCTCATATTCGAGAACGGAAGTCCAAAACTTTGCTCCCGCTCTAGCAGCTTCAGTCTTGTCTTTCCCGACTCTTATTCCGGCCGACGCAGCATAGTGCATCGTGGTTGCTCTTCTATTCTTTTTCTCTTTTCTTCAACGAACACCTCGTTGTTGTCGCACATCACCTCCACGAGTATGGTGTTGTCATCCACCGGATCTGACCATCCGGTTATACTTTGTACACTTCGATCCGCATGCTCTTCTTCGTTAGAAGTGACTTTTCCCTTCTTCTCATATTCGAGAACGGAAGTTCAAAACTTTGCTCCCGCTCTAGCAGCTTCAGTCTTGTCTTTCCCGACTCTTATTCCGGCCGACGCAGCATAGTGCATCATGGTTGCTCTTCTATTCTTTTTCTCTTTTCTTCAACGAACACCTCGTTGTTGTCGCACATCACCTCCACGAGTATGGTGTTGTCATCCACCGGATCCGACCATCCGGTTATACTTTGTACACTTCGATCCGCATGCTCTTCTTCGTTCGAAGTGACTTTTCCCTTCTTCTCATATTCGAGAACAGAAGTTCAAAACTTTGCTCCCGCTCTAGCAGCTTCAGTCTTGTCTTTCCCGAATCTTATTCCGGCCGACGCCGCATAGTGCATCGCATTCACATGAGTTGCATCGGCATCCTCCATAGCTTTCTTCATTCCTCCTCTTCCGAAATTCACCCGTAGGGGTCTTCTAGTCTCGCTCGAGCAGATCATGTTGTCATCTATGTACACGATATTTTGTCGAATGACATCTCGAAGGCTTGAATAATCTCTTCTCATGTGGTCCATGCCATCGCACCACACGCATCTAATGGGTTCTTTTCCTCTAGGCCCCCGACGATTCATGTTGGCTAGCGTAACCATCTCGAACTTCTTCGCCAATTCTTCGATGATGTTGTCATCAATCTTCTTTTGTTCGGGGTTACTTTGTTTGGGCAGCTCAACTACTTTCGGTTTTCTCGTTTTCTCCGTGACAGTCAAGGCCGCCAAGTCGGTGTCATCAACCCATTGGCGACGCTTGTCGAGCCTATTGCACGCCCGCTTCACCGCAATCCAGTCTGGCACAAGCCCGTTCGCTTGGGTATCATCTTCAACGAGAGTCCCCAACTCTCGTCTATCCTTCATGTCCACAACTTTCAAGAAGTACAAAGTCTTGTCTTCCTCAAGTAGTACTTGGTCTATGGTGGGGAGACGACTAAACATTTGGTTGAACTCGTCGTACACGCTCAAGGCTCTCATCTTCTTATTCTTCTTTTCTATCCACTTCATCAAGGCATGTCGAGTCATCCTCCACAAATCTTCCGTCGCGAACTCCGCTAATATTGCTTTCTCAAACTCTGACCACGTTGTCTTCCCTTCTTGAAGCTCGATGACACGTCTTTGGATGTTGTTGGCAACAACTCTCTTGAAGCTTGCGATTTGACGTGCTTCGGACACGTCCCTTTGATTCATCTCCCTTCTATATGCATCAAGGAACTTCTTAATGTTCCTTCCATCAACTTGATCCTCGAGCTCAACGACACGGTCGACAACCTTCTCCATGCTCGCATCATTGTCTCGAGATCTCATCATTTGTTCGACGATCAACATCATCCTTTCGAACTCTCCGCTTGGTTGCTTGAGGATGTCATCTCCAAGTATCGGTTGATTCTTGATTTGATCCTTCCTACTGCCTCTTCCACATCGGGTTCACCACTTAATTATGTCGTGAAGATCCGTCATTAAGCGCAAATCGTGAGGCGGAACCACCTGGGTTCTGGACCCAAAAGGATTCGAAGTTAGAACAAACTTTAGCAAGAAAGTATTTAAGATAATTTGAGAGAGAGATTGAGATTAAACACTTGATTTTAGATTGAGAAAGATTGATATGGCGAAAGAGAGAGATTAAGATTGAGCAATTGACTTTAGATTTCAGAAACAGGTTACACGATCAATTCGATAACGAATTTTCTTCTCTTAATTTCATATAATAAAAAAGTACCTCCCTTCTTCTTTTTCATCTCCTCTTTTATAGATCTCTCATGCATATGATGCATGTGATGCATGCTTGGCATTTGGCGCTCATGCATTACATGTGATGCATGAGAATCGTGCTACTCATTCAAGGTCTCATGTATGAGAATTTACATGTAAATCTATAATGATAAAAATATAATTTTAAGAAAATGTCTTAGCTTAGTGATAAGTGTATAGACTCTCAACTTGGAGGTGCAAGGTTCAAATCTACACTTGCACTCCTTGTGTATACATATATTTATTTATATATCTATCCGGTCGCCGTCTCGCCACATGACGTTGGTTTGCCGGATCCACCGCAAGCTCACCAGTTCCAGCGCTGGTCCGGTTGGCCAAAACTTATAGCTAGGCCACACTCATTCATCATATTAACTTTGTTCAAGTCACCTTGAACTCTCTATGGTCACACATAGACACAAAGATAATAGCTTTTGCTCTACTTTATATATTGTAGGGTCCTTGTTTGTCCTATATATGTGGGATATCTCATAGTTTTATTTTTCTCTTCTTCCTTCTCATACTTCACTCCCACATCACTTGTCACTTAGATGTCCGTTTTTTATGTGGTAAAGCACATTTGAAAGCTCTTGAAGACCTTCATCTTTTTGTACCTAGATATTAAACTTATTCAAAATATTATCTTCACTATTATTGTTTTTTTTTTCTCGTGAGAAGAGCCACACTCGATTTCGAATGTTCCTTACAATTTCCACACTATCGCCGAAAATCTTCACGACAACATAGTGAGACCCTTTTGAAAAATAAGGGGCTCACTGAATTATTGTCATCCTTAGATGATATTGGTGTGTCCTCCTCTTGGTGCACATTTGTTCTCTGTTGCTAGGTAGAAATACTTTTGGAACTTTGACAATCACCTACATTCTCACCCGAGTCCACGTATGGGTCATACTCTTCAATTGAGAATTCATACAATCTTGTCATATTGAATGGACTGTCGGAGATTATATACTCCTCAACGAAGAAATTAGAATCTTGAGACCAATGGTATTCTTCTACCGAAAACCCTAGAGAAGGTGAGGAATCCGATGACAGTTGATATATCTCAATAGAAAATTGTGAATTTGTTCCCATTGTTTGAGGTTCTAATATGTTTTATATTTAACTCCCTAAGCATACAAATTGGAAGACATACTTAAACTACAAATAGAATTCTAAGGAACTATATATGTAATTTGTATATTTTCTTATATAATTTCTTCTATATTTCTAATAGTTATAAATAATAATTTAAAAGAGGTTAAATATTAAAAATATAAATCATAATTAAACTTATGTATAGTTATATATACATGTCCCCCTTATATGGTCATGTGGCTTAAGTAGGTCTTAAAAAAACATTTATGTAACTTCCTATTCATTGATCACGTGTCCACGTGACATAATTGCACAATACCACTATAAATAATTTCTTACTTTATTGCACATCAAAATCATTAGACTAGCATAAATGTAGATAAGTGTACTCAATCATTGGATTGACCTTGCACATGTATTAAATCATAATAAGTACTAGATCATAATAGGCACTAAATCATAATGCACAGAAGTATGAAATCATAATAACTACTAGATCATAATGAACATAATACACATAGTACACATAAAGTATAAAGATAATCATTATGTTATGATAATAATAAATTCAAATAAAAATAAAAATAACTAAAGGCACTATATGGCATTTAATCTAACCATGGTTAGTTATTTAACTGTGGTCCCTTCCCCTCCCCCCCATAAATAGAACTAACCTCTCTTTTTCTTTCCCCACATTTGAGCGTAACCACTCTCGAGAGCACGAAAGCACAGACGCAAGGACTCCCAAGCTACCTCACACATCCCCTCACCTACACGATCATCATGTTGAGCAAAAAGACTGCTCGTTCTGACACCAGGTAGGATCTAAACCCTAAACTGTATGAACATAGTCCTATCTACGTACTTTATATTTCTTTTTGAATAACATGTGTGCCCACTTCTACCTCCTAGATCCATAACTCGATACATCGTATCGAGTTATAGCCCGAAGTCGGTCCATTGTATCAACGTGACGGTCACAACTCGGTACAATGTATCAAGTTATAGATCCAAGACCAAGAACTCGATACGATGTATCAAGTTCTAACACTCAACTCGATACGATGTAATGAGTTGAGTGTCAAAAGTCGTTACAATGTATCGAGTAACGTATTAGAACTCGTTACGCCGTATCTAGTGGGTCCTAGGGCTAGAACTAGATACGTTGTATCGAGTTGGGAGTCATAACTCGATACGACGTATCGAGTTAGGTCTCCTAGGGCTAGAGCTCTGTACGCCTTGTCGAGTTAGGGGTCAGAACGCGATACGGCGTATCGAGTTGTGGCTCCTAGCGCTACAACTCGATACAACGTATCGAGTAATGGCTCCTAGGGCTACAACTCGATACAACGTATCGAGTTGGGGGTCATAACTCATTACGACGTATCGAGTTGTGACTCCTAGGGCTACAACTTGATACGGCATTGTCGCGAAGATTCGCGCGTGCGTGTGCTACTCGAGCGACCACCGGGGTCTTGGACTGGGAAGGACGTTCGTGGAATTATCGAAGAGATGACGATCAATGTAAGATTAGATGAAATTGGTTTACTTCAGAAGAAGAAAGATTGTACACTTGAGAAGTAGAAAAATATGAAGAAGATAAAGAAAAATATAATTATATTGATGATAGTGGTGTTGGTGATATCACATATTGAGCCCCCCTTACACAAGCCCAACTAGAGGCTTTTATAGGTCTTTCCATGCTTGTGACATGCACAAAACCATGGGCTAAAACCATGGTTTTGTGCACACGGTTTTGCTTATGTCATGCACAAACCATGGTTTTGTGCACATGGTTTTCTAATGGTTGTTTCATCTATAATTTGTATATGAAAAGGAAATACATAAAATCTACACTATATGATAGTTGTCCTACTCGTAAGGAAATCATCTTGTATTTTAGAGGTCCAAGGTTCAAACCTTGCTTGCACCCCTCTGTATGAACTCAAGTGCCACTAGGCCTTAGGTTTATTTGCTAAGTGCATGTGCAATGTTGCACATCCTTGGTTTATTCGTCTCACTCGGTCTCACACCGTAGCCGAAAATCGTCACGACATCCACCCCCACCAAACCCGCACATCCTCCGGTATGTGCCAAGAAAGATGATGAGGTGAGATCTTTGGCAACGGTGATCAACCGAGTTCCACTGCACGCTCGTCGACCTCGCCTGACTTCGTCTTCCACTTTGAGTATGCGCAATATTTCCAACCGAACCACCGTAGCCACCCGATCCACCATATCCGGCGCTCACACCTTCTTCCCCGATCGGTTGTAGTAGATCTACCGAACGATGTCGTCGATCCGATTGCTCTTCCTTCGTCCACCGTGCGTGTCCTTTGATTTTACTCCTAGCCACTCCTCGCGCTCACCGTCTTCAACTGGGTGTTGTGGATCGTTCGTGTCGATCTCCGATTATGCCAGGTTTGCCCTTGTCCGGATCGGTCTCCGTTGATCGCTTCTTGGCGCGGTTGGCGTTTGTCTGCATTCGCATTTCGCCAAGTTGGGCCCGACCGATTGATTCTGGCCGGGTCGGCCCCCTTTTGGATCGGGATCATCCGATCGATTTCCTCCGAATCAAGTTTCAGCCGGGTTGGCCCCGGTCGATCATCTACCATGTGGATCTTCCTTCGTTCGGGCCGGAATCCTGGCCGGATCGTCTTCCGGTTCGACCGGTTCTCGACTCTTCCTTCCTTCCCGCATGCTGCCTATCCATCAAACTCAACCACAACTTCATCCTTGGCCTCCTCGTCGGCTACATCCTTCCCTCTGTGTATGCTCGCCTCGAGCCATATTGTCTCCTCTCCGCCACCTCCTTTATCTTCGGTCTTATGTCGACACACGGTCTCGACTACCGAAGTCTCCGGAACTAGTGTGAAGGAATCCCTTCGTTCATTTACCTTGTCTTCCTCATCACCCTTCCGATCGTCCGCTTTTCCGTCGACACAATCCGTCTCTCTGGTCTCACGTTGGCGTACGTGCACAACCGCCGAAGTCTCTAGAATAGGTGTGGGGATATCCTTTATTCCTCGATCTTCTTCCTCTTTGTGTTGGGCCTTCGTCTTCTCGTAACCACCTTCCGTCTCTCTGGTCTCACGTTGGCACACGGGCGCAACCGCCGAAGTTTCTGGAACAAGCGTGGAGAAAGTGTCGACATGGCTATCCGTCGTCGACTCGTCCATAGCCACCTCTGACTCGATGTCGATTTTCATGGCTACCTCCTCAATCACGTCGGACTCAAACAATTTATCTCCCTCGATCATGCAAGATTTTCTCATGCTTTCACCTTCATCACCCGATGTTTCGTACACAATGCGTGTTCCGAAACATTTATCCTCCCTCGAAGTGGCGTTCGCCGTCCTCGAGTCATCGCCGTCCTCCTTGTCCATCTTTTCTTCCTAAGACAAGAAGGTGACTTATTTCGCACCTTCTCTCTCGGTACCGTCATACCGAACCTTAGCCTTTGTATTGGCCACTTCATTAACCCACATTTGTTGGGAGGTCTCTTCTTCCTCGATCACCATTTGCCTCTGTTTTGTCTCCCTTTTAAGCTTCATTTCTTTTGTTGGTGGTGCGTTGTTGCATCTCGTCCCTCTTCGATCGCCCTTCATGGGCCGTCTTGTTGTCATCGATATTCTCGCTCGCCCCTTATCGTGTAGTCGGCATACACTTTCCACTTTGCTCCAATCCTCGATGACGCCATTTGCACCGTCGTCTTCTTCGAGTTTGAGGCCGATGGGATCCTTTCCATTCGATCGATTGACTTCACGAACATAAGGACCTTATCGACCCCCACTAATGTTTGTTCCCGCTCTGAGAGTTGAGAAAAACGATGCTCGAAGTCTACGAATGCTTGTGTTGCGCCTTGGTGGGTCTTCGGCGATGCCCATTGGTCGAAGTTGCGTCGATCTCGTTCCTTTAGTCTCTCATAGCCATATTCCTCCAATAGAGCCTTCTCGAAAGTCTCCCATGAATCATGAGCTTCTAGAAACTCTTTTACGTCTTTGAAGATCGGTTGAGACACCACCCGACAAAAGTACTCTAGCCTCATAGCTTTGTCCACACCTCTTGAATCCATCTCCGCATTGTAGACTTTTAAGAAACTTTGGACTTCGGCACCGTTGAAATAGCTCATTCGCTCGACTACCCTATCGACGACTTGTTGGGCTTCATTTCGTCTTTTCCCTTCTCTCAGAAACTCCATCATCCTTTTTGGCATTGCCTCCATGAGATATTCGCCATCCATCTTCGTCCTCCCCTGCTGCTCTTCACGTCGGGTTCACCAAATGATGTCGCGAAGATTCGTGCGTGCGTGTGCTACTCGAGCGACCACCGGGGTCTTGG
The DNA here is from genome assembly GCF_043228905.1 of Azolla caroliniana. Classification (NCBI taxonomy): domain Eukaryota; kingdom Viridiplantae; phylum Streptophyta; class Polypodiopsida; order Salviniales; family Salviniaceae; genus Azolla; species Azolla caroliniana. The sequence continues at coordinate 9,341,689 of NW_028230449.1, read as the reverse complement.
ACTGGGAAGGACGTTCGCGGAATTATCGAAGAGATGACGATCAATGTAATATTAGATGAAATTGGTTTAGTTGAGAAGAAGAAAGATTGTACACTTGAGAAGTAGAAAAATATGAAGAAGATAAAGACAAATATAATTATATTGATGATAGTGGTGTTGGTGATATCACATATTGAGAGCCCCCCTTACACAAGCCCAACAAGAGGCTTTTATAGGTCTTTCCATGCTTGTGACATGCACAAAACCATGGTTTTGTGCACACAGTTTTGCTTATGTCATGCACAAACCATGGGTTTAGAACCATGGTTTTGTGCACATGGTTTTCTAATGGTTGTTTCATCTATAATTCGTATATGAAAAGGAAATACATAAAATTTATACTATATGATAGTTGTCCTAGTGGTAAGACAATCATCTTGTATTTTAGAGGTGCAAGGTTCAAACCTTGCTTGCACCCCTTTGTATGAACTCAAGTGCCACTAGGCCTTAGGTTTATTTGCTAAATGCATGTGCAATGTTGCACATCCTTGGTTTATTCGTCTCACTCGGTTTCACACCGTAGCCGAAAATCGTCACGACAACATATCAAGTTGGGGGTCATAACTCGATACGGCGTATCGAGTAGTGGCTCCTAGGGCTAGAAGTCAATATGGCGTATTGAGATAGGGATTCTAACTCGCTACGCCGTGTGGCTCCTAGCGTTACAACTCCGTGTGGCTCCTAGCGCTACAACTCGATACGTAGTATCGAGTTGGAGGTCATAACTCGATACGGCGTATTGAGTTGTGGCTCCCAGGACTAAAACGCGATACATAGTATCGAGTTGGGGGTCATAACTCGATACGGCGTATTGAGGTGTGGCTCCTAGGGCTAAAACACGATACGCCGTATTGAGTTGGGCTCCTTAGGCTTAGAACTCGATACGGCGTAACGAGTTGTTACCCCTAACTCGATACGATGTATCGAATAGTGGCCCAGATAACACTATTAATCTAACTTGGGACATTAGAGACACGAAAACACACATTAGACCAAAAATAAGAAGTAAAAACATGTTAAGAAATTCTAAATTAGGTCAAAATAAGGTAAAATTGGGTCTGAAATTTGATATTTAGACACTGTTGAGGATACCAAAATTTTACTAATTTTAGTGTCTGATGGACTTTGAGACATTAAATATACATTTTTCTCTTTCCAGTCCCTAGGTTTCTAATCCTCTTTCTCCCATACTTCATGTCATTTAACCCCCTTACGAGTTTTGTACTAACTGTAACAATGGAATGAGGCCAAAACAATACTGGATTGCTTATTTGGCATTCCATACTACCAATCTGCATACTGTATATAATTTGACACCCCATACAAATCTTTCTTTACTATGAATGTGCTTACTGTAAGACTGAATGAGGACAAAACAATACTTGGAATGAAGTTTTGTACCCCATACAACTTTACCAGCTTACTACCATTGCCAGTAAGGAGCATATAGGTTTCGGTCTCACTAATCCCTTATCTCAACTCCCTTTCCAATGCCTTTTGCTATGTTTTTGATCTTATGACTACATCCTTTAAGTAGGTCCCATACACCAGTGCTCAGGCAAGTGCTTCATAAGGCCAAACTATTCTCTGTATTTGCATTTTCTAGACTACAATAGATTTTCATTTGAGAGAATATAGGTTTAGGTTCATCTCATGTATTATTCCGAAAGATGATCGTCCACAAAGACTACTTGTTGAAGGATTCATGCGGGACAAAATCCTTCTGAAATGCTATTGAGACAAGTACTAACTTAATAACAACGCTGAGGCCATATATTCAAGGTCATGTTAATTTGAAGACAACCTCCTTATCGCCTATTAAAGCACCAATAAGGAAATCTGTGGTGTGGTCTAGGCCTCAAAAAAAGAAGGTGACGAGAATGTCAGATTCTGAGTCATTGAGTTCAATAGAAGATGATGAGGCTCAATCTAGACTAGGGGTAGAGCTTGCTTCTGGTGCGTTGTCATCAAAACAAAATAAAATTAGAAGGGACATAATACATAGAGAACTTGTGTGGAAGGGGCAAGTTTTTAACCTTCCAATAACCCATGTTCATCGCCCCCCTCTGGATGAGAATACAAGACGTCGCCCTTTGGAGATCAGAGAACCACATAAGTTGCACATCCAAAATTTAAAGAAGAAGATGAAAATTAACCCTCATGCAACGGTCATGCCTTTATTGTAATGGTGGATCCTCTTGAGTGCTCTAAGCTAGAGGATTTTGATATTAAGAAGCATGACCGATACAATTATTTTGTGATTGGCGGATCTCACTCGGCGGAGGCAAGACAACAATTAGTCCGCGAGCATCCCACAACGTTCTTCTTCAAATATGCGGAATGCAAAATTTATGTGGGGCTAACAACTGAGGAGGCGAAGTTGTTAGCTTGGGACCACAATAACGACAATGACTACCGGCAGAAGATGTCCTCCATCAAACGCATTAGATTTTTTCACCACGAGTACCTTGACGGGAAAAACAAATTTGGAGCGAAATTATATCCAGCTCTACAACGTCAATGTCTCCACGAAGTGGGAATTGTGGTGGACGATGCGGTGAAGTTTGATGGAATTAGAAAGTATGAATCGTGGTTTCAACTCGCATTTAGGGATGGAGAAGTCAGGGATCTTCAAGATGAAATATTTACGATGTGGGAGAATAAGGAAGTGAAGGGTCAAAGATAAAAGAAGTCGAAAGTTGACCCTCAATTAGAATTGAAGAGCTCAGCTGCCAAGAAGATTGAGCTTACCATTGAGGAAGCAGCAGATGATATGAAGCTGTCTTTATGGAGGGCAATGCAAGGGATCAAAGATGAGCAACTTCTTATATCTGTGCTTTCAAGAGTTGTAGGAAAGGAGCTTAGCCTAGAGGAAATGGTTACGGAGTTCAACAAGTAAGGTCTTACTAAATTTTTTATGGTTTATCTTATTTTAAGAAATGAATTTTTAATGTTGATTTATAATTTTTCAACCACAAAGTCTTAATGAAAATACAAGAAGTGATGATGAAACAACTAGGTTGCTTATTGTGGGAACAAGTGACTGAAAAATATCCGATAACGTCTTCGTACAAGGCGTTATTGGAATATTTCATTGCATTTAAGGATTGGGTGATGCTAGGAAACAGGTCCCTCCAGATGTGGGGTACCCAGCAAGAACCGGATGACGAGTACCCAGCTACGGAAGACCCGGTGAGAATCGGATGAAGAGTACCTGGCAAGAGCCGGATGGTGAAGGCCCGGTGAGAACCGAATGATGAGTACCCGGCTACGGAAGACATATTTGTAAATAGCCGGAAAGTCATATTAGTATAAATATGACTTAGGGCAAACAAAGGTAGTTGTTGTTGTCATTCTTGTTGGCGCAAGATTAGAGTGCGTAACTGTGTACAGAGAGAGTGAGAGAGAGCAAGAGGTCGTTGCCTCTGTTGTAACCGCCGCCTGTGGCGAAGATAGAAAGCTCGAGGTCGTTGCTTTGGTGCTTTACCATTTGTACATTCTGACATAGTGATAGTTTGCAATCTGTGGGCTGTCGTGGTTTTTCCCTAGTTTGGGTTTTCCACGTTAACATCCTGTGTTCTCTTCTCTCCATTGTGTCATGCATTCATTCCCCGTTTTTCTGTGTTTTGATTCTAAGCTCGGTTGTGGCCGAGCGTTGTTCATTGGGAGCATGTAGTTCCTCTCAGGTGAGTATAACTCTTTTTTTGATCAATTTGTCGTGGTCCATCCCGTGTATCGACTATAACTTTGTTAATGTCTTATTTGTTTTAGAAACCATGTCAAAGTAAGAGGCCTGGTGAAATAAAGGATATAAATGACTTTCCAACATCCTTTCTTGCGCATCTTGAAAGGGCCAGAAAAGAGAAGGATCGACGCTTGGTAAGGGTGTTTGAGGTGGAAGATGACGACACCTTCAAGAAGTTCAGCCACAAAAAAGACATCACCAGAGATCTGTACTACAATGTTTATTGTGGTGATGTGGCTGACATGATCCAGAAGCTGCCAAAGAAAGAGTATACGTTAATGGTAGCTGATATTCTATACGGTTTTCGTATGGCTGGATCGATCTACGATGACGAACCTTTTAGGCTCAAGCAGTTGAAAAAAATGGTAAACGATTTCGCCAACTTGACCACCGCTTCCTTGTGGAGAATTGTAATATTTCATAGCATGGATCAGGGATATTCCGTGGCTCAAGTGTTGAGATCTCGTTGCCATGGAATTGAGAACCTTGCTTGGTAAGGATTTTATTGAAAGCATTGTATTTCAATAGCAATTATATATTGTAATTTAAACTGCTTATAACTTCTTTTCTCAATGATCAGGATTAAAACCAACGTAAATAGGGGACCGACTTTTCGGTTTGTCAACGGAATGGAATATATAACAGTTGGTTATCATGACGAGATCAAGAAGCAAAGAATCAAGGAGCATTTGAATGAGGTGGGATGCTCAAACCTACTCGTATATCCAGTCGTGACATGGAACTTCGACATGTGACCACGACTTAGCGCGGGCTTGTGAATCCCTACCAGAAGCCCCCAACGTTTAATGATGCGCCTTGTGGAGATGTTTTCGAATGAAGATGGCTGGATATTGGACTTGTTTTCTAGCATAGGTAAATGTTCGAATAAATTTCCCAATGTGTTGAAGGTTTTATTTATATTTAGACCTATGATAATACTCATTATTTCTTATTTATGGTGTTTAGGGACCACTTCGGCATGTGCTTTGAAGCTTTTCCGAAATTCGGTCGCATTGGAGAAAGATGAGGACCAGGTGAACTTCATCAACATGAGGCTTTGCGCGCTTTGGGAATGCCCCGATCAAGGCGAGGAGGTAGGGGCCAAGCATATAGCAGATACCGAACGTTTTCAGCCTGCCTCCCGTGAACCAATCCCTCCTTTGGTTGGTGAACCTGGGGAACTTGTAGAGCTTGACGATGACTTAACGGAGGACCCCATAATAGCGAGTCTATCTGGAGTGGATATTATTGCGCTAAATGTGGATGATAGTTCACCGATTGATGATGAATCCAATGATATGGATACTCTCCTAGCGATGTAGTTAAAGTTTATAAAAAAACTTTTAATGTATTTACTTCTAATCAATGATCTTTTAATCAATTCTATTTCTTAATATGATCCAATTTATTTGTTTATATAGTGTTATATTATGTTTTAATTAATGTGTTCCTATGTTTATATCTTGTTGCACATATTTATTAAATTCGTTGGACTATCATCTAAGTATATAGTTAAGATCAAAGAAAATGTATGTTCATCCTTCATATTTACCCATCAATTGTGTTTGTAAAACTTATTTCCATGTTTGCTATTGCCAATCACTTTTTGAATGTATTATACTTATAGAATAACTATGGTAAATAACATTTAGTGGGACTGAAGGAGGCATTTGTAGATATTGGGGAGTATTTGCTTTATTCGAGGGGATTGTACAACAACAATCATGTTTCTATGGTTGATGGTTGTTTGGACTGGATATATGGAGGGCTATCAATGTGTGATCTATATAGATTATTAGTACTCCATTTGTATATATGTGTTTAACCTCTTGATTTAGTGTTTATGTGTAGACAATCAAATGAAAATTTTAATACATGCTTTAACGTGACTACTAGAGAGTTATCTCTATTATGGCACCCAAAAATTTAGCACTACCTATACCTTAATAATAGTCATATATGTTTTGGGTATATTCTTGTATGTCTAATGTAATGTAAACTAATAGTTATGAGTACGCTTTCTACTTCTAATTTTCATGTATTGTCATGAACATATACATTTGGTATTATATCCTAATGATCTTTACTAACTATTAGTCATTATGTATTGAATTCAATAATATGTAAATATCAATTTCTCAAATCGCATACACACCTCTCTTGGAAAGTTTAACCATTATAAACCTATGCACTTTACATCTCGCGAAAATGGAATTCCTGTTTGTTAATGCTTTAGTCAAATAATTAATTTGTATAAAATGAATGCGCGGTAAAAACAAACCCTAAATTTGTAAACATTGCAAGAATAAATCTAGTACATTTATATTTTCTCCAATAAATAGCATGTTCTCTAGGTATAGAGATGTATCGGATTAATAAATCAATAAATTCACCCTTTGTGGTTTATCATGTGATACTGGTGCATGTCATATTTCACAACAGGCTAAAATTGTGTAACTATAAAGGGAATCTAAAAGTGGAATGCGCGATCCTTCCACTTCTGAACGCGAATGTGTACGAAAGGGAACAAAGCATTGCGGAACAAGTGGGTGTATAAGCTGAAAACGGGAGACGCCGAAAATCCACGAAGGTACAAAGCCCAGATCGTGGTGAAGGGCTGCCAACAGAAGAAAGGAGTAGACTTCGATGAGATCTTTGCCCTGGTAGTAAAGATTACATCCATCCAGACGAGATTGGGCATAGCGACAAGCATGGACCTCGAGGTAGAGCAACTGGACGTCAAGACGACATTCCTCCATGGTGACCTTGAAGAAGAGATCTACATGCATCAACCGGAATGATTTGAGAAGAAAGGGAAGGAGCACCTGGTATGCCAGCTGAAGAAGAGCTTATACGGATTCAAGCAAGCTCCCTGGCAATGGTACCGGAAGTTCGACTCCTTCATGACCGACCAAGCGTACCACAAGATGCAAGCTGATCACTATGTGTTTGTGAAGAAATTTGACGGAGGAGACTTCCCGATATTGCTCCTATATGTGGATGATATGTTGATCTTCGGACGAGACCAAGGCAAGATCCGGATGCTGAAGAAGGCTTTGAATTGGACCTTCTCAATGAATTTAGAATTAGGTCCAGCAAGACAGATATGGGGAATGCACATAATCCGGGACCAGTCAAAGAAGTTGTTTTGGTTGACACAAGAGAAGTACGTGACAAAGGTGCTTCAACGGTTCAACATGTTGGACGTGAAACTGGTCGGATCGACACTTCCGGAAAACTGCAAGCTATCTAGAAAACAAAGTCCGAGGACAAAGGTGTTGTCCATGGGACAAAAAGATAAATTAGTTAAATGTAATACGCCGGTAGGTAAGGCTAGTACGTGAGGAAGGTAGAGTTTAGGAAAATGCCGAGTTTCGAGCCTCACAGTCAGCCGACGGCTTGGCTCTGTATGAAGAAAAAGTATATAAACCAAGGCCTGCGTACCTCGGCAAGAGAGGGAGAGATATCTGGAGTATAGGTGAGGTCGTTTTCATAGTTACAAGAGCTCTGTAAGGTCACCGGCCGTGAGCCGTGTTTTGTAATCATCAATAACTGTTTGCAGTAATACATATCTATTAGCTCTTATTGTTTTCATCTGTGTTCCTTCGTTCCTATGATCTCAACTACGTATACGCCCTCAGGTTATATTCTGTGGATTCTCTCCGTTCTCTTCCCCTAACGACGCCTCCGTGTACAAGTCTTCACGTTACACTTCCCTTGATACCGATAGCATGTAGGCATATCGAAGGTGTTTCCAAAGGAACGGATAACACAATTTCGCACGCCCGGTTACAACTGTGAGATCACATCGAACTACGTTGAAGGCAACCTTCAGCCGCCATTATGGCGCCCAATCTCACCACGCGGTCTTGGCCACCTGCCCGACGTCTTGAGCCAGTCGAAGGAACTTCCGACTTGGTGGTCACGGACTAGTCTTTCCAAGTAATATCGGAAGCTCACTAGTTGCAATCCTCGCCACCCGATACTTGGTTGCGAGTTGATTCCACACCAACCTCTGCACCAAGCCCTCCAGAGGTCACCCAACCTGACCCTAACCCTTTTCCGGTTTTACCGGAAGATCCAAATTTCGATACCATGTCGTATCCGTACCCACGATACACTGACGGCCCCGATGCAGAGTCGCACATCCGTGCCTACGTGTCCACCTGGTAGGCCAACCACTCAACGCAGCGACTCTCGCCTGCCGAAATCGATGCCTCAAATATCGTCAAGTTTACGCTGTCCCTCGATGGACGAGTTACGCGATGGTATTCTCGCCTCGACGCAGGGGAGGTTACCACCTTCGAAGACGTTCGAACGAAGTTCCTACAACCTTTCCATCGCGAGGTGCCCAAATGAGAACTGCTTCGACAGTTCTTTTCCATGAGCCACAAACTGCATGAGACGGTCGCACAGTTCATGACCTGGTCCCAGGATCTCTATAGACAATTGGCCGACAATGTCTCTGCACAACACATTCCGGACACATTCCTGTCCAGCTTACGAGAGCCTCTACGGACGACTCTCACACTTACTAATTTTGCCAACCAAACTATCGAGCAAGTCATAGCGCGCGTCCTCGCCCTCGATCGGACATAGCAAGGCACGACTTTCTGTATGAGTTCACTGCAAAGTGCCCTTCCCTAGGAGGACAGTCGCTTCCGCCAAGCCCTCCAATGCACAGTTCGCTCAGGATCAGACCATCTGGCCCTCAAATGGCCTCACTAGCCATAGTGTCCGATCTGCCAGTCCCGATCTCACACTGTCGAGCAATGTGAATACAATATGCTCAACCGCACAACGACGGCCCCGGTTCGCCAGATCGAGCCCAAGGATACATACTCTCATCAGGACGAGCGACAATCCTACCGAAACCAGGATAACGAACGACCCCGATCGCCAGATAGGCGGCGCTGTCACGACGATTACCTTCGAGACGACAACCGACGGAGATCGGACGACCGTCGTGATCGCCATCGCGATGACTAGTACTGGGCAAACGACGATTATGATCGGTATGATATGATCGGGATGACCGATACAATTAGAGAAATTCCCGTAATGATCGGTGCAACTCTCATTGAGGATCGCGCAACAACAGAAGGAATAACGACAACCGTGGTCGGGACCCCCCTCAAAATGAACTGCGGAACCCGGTCACTACGCTACGCAATTCCCAACAACAGACCGCGGAAAGGCTCCCGCTGTGAATAGTATTATGGCTGACGTGCAAAACGTCACAACATGCAATAAAGCCCAGGCCAGTCCATGGCAAGTACAGGATGAAGTCTGGCAAGCAGCCAAAGAATGGATTGATACGGCCAACAAAAACAATGTGATGCGGATGCAAACAAAAATGCGAGACGTGACCATCAGAGCACCACAGTCCTCGGCACCATCCACGTCGACCGAAGATGACCAGCTGTGGGAAGCCCTTACCAGTTCCAAGATCTCGTTGCCTCTACATAAACTCTTACCACTCATGCCGCGTTTTCAGGACAGCTTGGCTACAGTCACGGCCAACACCCATTCTGGTGCGCCACCTATGCAGTTGACCGAGCCAGGAACGGGTCCACCCCTCATGGATTCTCAGAATCCAGCCGTAAAAATTATGATTAAAGGACGGGACCGGCACGGGTGCATAATCGACAGCGCCTCTAGCGTGAATGTCATCAGCGAGGCTACCTGTCATAAACTCGGCCTAAATCAATGGGAACCTTGCCCCTTTTGGCTTCGGATAGCCGACACACAGTCGGTTCGCCCCATCGGATTAATCCGCCACCTCGACTTTACTCTAGGAGGCCACATGCTCACTATCTCGGCCATTGTATTACGACTCAAAGCACACGACGCCTACCCAATGTTACTTGGAAGACCATGGTTGCGCACAACAAATATAAAACAGGATTGGCAGCGCAACATGATCTCGTTTCGCGGAGGAAAGACCAAGGTCCGGATCATAACCAAAGAATGCGTAACCATGCCCCACAACACCTCTCCGCTATACGTAGAAGGGGTGCACATGCTCGACGGGTTAGCCGATGACGAGGTGGATGACTTCCTAGAAGATCATCGCACTATCATACCCCTCTTCGAAGTCGACGCCATATCGACCGTCAGCACACATCTAGACGAGGTGGTCACGGAGCCAGATCCCACCACCATTGTAGAATTGCGACACGCTCGGGATGCTTTTGAACGTGAACTCACCATCTCCCAACGAGTGAAGGCATCAACGCTCGAAACACTGAACCTCGGTTCGGACGAGAACCCTTGCACCCTATAGATTGCTAATAACTTACCAGCCGGTGAACGAGCAGCCCTCATACGCTTACTCACCAATTACCAGGATGTATTCACATGGTCTTACACGAATATGAAGGGTTTGGACCCTTAATACTACCAACACCAGATCCATCTTCTTCCTGACGCTCGACCGATTCAGCAAGGACGCTACCTGATGAACCCCAATTATGCGGCTAAGGTCAAGGAAGAAATAGACAAGCTCCTCTGAGTCGGGTTCATAGGACCTGTAAAACGCGCCACATGGTTAAGCCCAATCATAGTCGACCCCAAGAAAAACGGGAAAATCTGAGCCTGCGTCGACTATCGCAAGCTTAATGCTGCAACGGTCACGAATGGATTCCCACTCCCGTTCACAGATAGCGTTCTTGACACGGTGGTAGGTCATGAATGCTACAACTTTCTAGACGGGTTTAGTGGCTACAACCAAATCAAAATGCACCCGGATGATTAGGAGAAAATAACATTTGTCACGGAATGGGGTGTTTTTGTGGCTGAAGTAATGATGTTCGGATTGAAAATGGCGTCGGCGACGTTCCAGCGCATCATCACCGAAATTTTTAACGAGTATATCCCGACGTTCATGCAAGTCTTTCTCGATGACTTCACCGTGTATGGCCAGCGACTGGAGCACATGACCCAGTTACGTCTCTGTCTTGGTCAATGTCGCCAGGCTCGACTAAGTTTAAACCCGGAAAAATGCGTGTTCTTGGTCACAAGTGGCAACCTACTCGGGCACATCGTCAATCAAGACATCCTAAACACCCCCACACCCTCGAACGCAAAGGCCCTCAACTGATTTCTGGGACAAATTAGATGGCACAGCTGGATGATACGCCACCTGGCCGATTTCGCGACACCACTACATGCGGTGGTGCATCAAATTCCCTTTAAATGGACTTCAATCGAGGACGAGGCTTACCAAGATTTGATATTAATGCTCTCGCATGCCCCAGTTGTACAACCCCCGATATGGTCGGAACCTTTTCACGTCTTCGTGGACGCATCAAATATCGCCATCGGGAGCGCACTTATGCAATGCACGCCCCCAAATTGGTATCGTCCAGTGTATTACGCTAGCCCACGTCTCTCGACCGCGGAGAAAAACTATTCAACCACCGAACGAGAGGCCCTCGGTATGATCTACAACATCAGCAAATTTCGACATTACCTCTTAGGCCGAAAATTCACATTTCACATCGATCACTCGGCCCTCCTTTAGCTGGTCAATAAACAAGCCCTGACAGGTCGCCTGGCTCGATGGATGCTCAAGTTACAAGAGTTTGATTTTCATATACAGCATCGACACGGAGTCCAACACGCCGTCGCTGACTACCTAAGCTGCCTCGAGTCAGGGGAGCCTGCCGAGCCCACGTATGACGATTTACCCGATGACGGCCTATTTAATCTCACAACGCTACTAGACGACAAAGAAGATGAATGGATCACGGAGATGACCCATTTCCTTAGTATTGGCCTGCCTCTTGACCACATGCCCCTCGATGCGTGGAAACGACTCGCAGTACGAAGCCGAAACTTTTGTCTTGTTTCCGACATCCTCTACCACAAAGGCTCAGACGGAATATGGCGCTGGGAAATTTGACAATTTGAGAAGAAGGCCATCCTCCAAGAGGCCCACCTAGGACTCTCCGGTGGACACTACGCCGGAGAGTCCACGGCAAGGAAAGTATGGCAAAGTGGGTTATGGTGGCCTACAACGAAAAAGGATGCCCACGAGTTCTGTCAGCAGTGCGACTTGTGGCAACGGTTGGGACAACCGATGGAACAAGCTCGGATGCCACACCAACCCATTCTTCCATTGGAACCATTTCAAAAATGGGGGTTAGATTTTGTGGGACCCTTCAAGCCAGTCGCGGCCCGAACCAGTAATAAGTATATCATCGTGGCCACAGACTACTACAAAAAATGGGTCGAGGCAAAGGCTTTACGAGACAACACGGCAACATCCACGTCCAAATTCGTGTACGAAAATCTCTGGAGTTGTTATGGATGCCCAATAGAGCTCGTTAGTGACCAAGTTGGTCACTTTATAAACCATATAATACACGAGCTTACGACACACTACGCGGTTGTACATAAGAAAAGTACACCATACTACCCGCAGGCAAACGGATTAGCAGAATCAACTAACAAAATTCTCCAAACAATCCTGAAGAAGATCGTCAACGAGAACCGCACTGATTGGGATGACAAGCTCTAGAGTGCACTATGGGCTTATCGCACTACATTCAAAACGAGCATTCAATGCACCCCCTTTCAGATGGCTTTTGGTCTCGAAGCTGTTATGCCCAACGAGTTCCAAGTTTCGAGTCTCTGAGTTCAAGTTAAAGCAAGGCTCCTCGAGGCCCAATCCAAACAATATAGGTTGGAACAACTCCTCGAACTTGGCGAGGACCAAGTAGCGAGCATGGCCCAACTTGAACAGCGCCAACGACAACGGAAAACCTTTGTGGACCGACATCAGAGAGGATTGAAACAAGAACTGACCATTGGCAAACCGGTCCTCATCTTCCAAACACGACTCGGTGCCATGCCCGGGAAGTTATGATTTCGATGGACCGGCCCCTTTTGGATTATTGACGAGTTTAACGGCACGTTCCAGCTCGACACCCTCTCCACGGAAATTGTCAAAAGCTAGGTGAATGGATTCCGACTGCGACCGTACCAGGGAAATATCCCAGCCAACCCTTTCGCCGAGTCTCACAACACGGACAATGCCACAAAGGAGGCCACGTGTCCCCCTCGGTAAGAACCCACCAACATTCCAAAGCGTACATTAGGTAGGATTAGGCATAATTTTAGCAATTAGTTAGTTCCACCTAAACCACCTACCACATCACCCAAATCAGGTCATGTTTAGAGGCACACACTAGTCACTTTCACATTCACTTAAGTATTTAAGGCACATGCACATCACTAACTTCCTAGGACGCGTGGCCATACTATCCTATTATGGCACCCACGACCAAGAATCTCCAAGATCCTCTTCTTGCACAAAACCCTAGGCGTTCAATAAAAACCAGTTACCCCAAGCACACCACACACGCAGACGCTTTCTTGCACACTCAGCCTCCATCGCTCCCAAGCTCTCAAGCCTCCTCTCACTCTCAGTGCTTTCATCGCTCCCACCGCTCTTGCTCACAAGCCCTCTCTTGTCCTCGTAGCCCCTCTACCGAACCACAACCATCTCCTTCCGTCACTCAGTCTCAGTCTCGTCTCATCCTCCTTCCCCAATCTTCCACACAACAGAACCCCGAGTCCATTATGCCTCTTGCAGCTTCACAGGGAACCCGCTCCTTGCTTCAGGAACGAGGATTAGGTGGTTATTTAAAGGTGATCGATGCCCCTGCACACCCTGCTGCCCAAGCAGTCGCACGCCGAATCCACTCAGACACAATCACCAACAATATGATTTGTGCTGCCTTGGACTTGAAGTGAGGAGGTGATCATGAAGTAGAGATTCCCCCTTCCACGACCCTGAAGGAATACTTTGGTGTGTATTCCATATCTGATAAGGCCTATCACACCTACGGTGGATTCAACAAGGCATTCGGAGAAATCACTTGCATCTTGATGGAGTACGTGTTCGTGCATACCAACCCTACAAGTATGCCACAAAACAAAGCGGCGATCATTATTAGTGAATACTGATGAGGTAGAGATGATAGAAAGGAGAGATAAGGAAGATAAACAGACCCAAAAGCACAAAGATCTATTGCTAATGAATAATTATGATGGAAGGAAGAGAGAAAGAAGATACATAAATCCAAGTCTACAAGGATAAATTGATAGCAACTCAACCAACACTACGTGAATAAGCAAGAAAACATCACAAGAAAGAGACCCTCCTACCACCTTACTCTTCTTCCTTTATATAAAGTTCTCTTCCCCTAGATAAGCTTCCCTTGCTTTCTTTTTTATGTTTCTTTTAGAGTTTTCATCGAGTCCTATTCTTATCTATGACACAACGATCTTCAAATCGTCATATCTCCCTCGTCCAAGATCTAAATTTCAATATTTAAAAAGCTATGGATAGCTCTCTTCACAAGCTTTCCAACCCATATTTACACATTATATTTGGTGCGTTCGTTGCAGACTGCGTTTTAGTGGCTTGCTTTTTTCTTCTTTTACTTTTCTCCATCTTTCTTGCTTTTAGTTTGACTTATCCTTGAAACCTTAGCTCGTGATCTTGCCCTTCGGATGTGAACGCACCATACCTTATATTCTTGTAGAATTCAATACCTTGAATTCTAAAAACACTTTCACAAATATGAGGGAAACAAAATCGACTGGGATATCATCACGGGTGAAGGCGTACGTGTTGCACTGGCCTCATTTCAATCGGGTAAGAAGTTGCTTTCTGTGATGACGCATTTTTTCACAGTCCTCTACCCACCGCCTTCGCTTTCTTGCCCTCACACCCTCTCTTCCCCACCACAACCACGGAAGCAGAGGGAGAAGCTCTTGGCCTTAAACCAGGAAGCGTGGGAAGAGCCCACACCCCCTTCGCCTCCTTCGACCGCTCAAAATCCTACCCACATCTCGGTACCACCCCCGCCAAAAACCCAAAAGAAACGGGCATTTCTGGACACATGTAAAGAATTGGACGGGAAGCTGTCACCAAGGACAACGTCACCGAGGATGTCACCATTAGACAAAAAACGCCACGGACATCGATGACTCCCCCACAGCCAAGCACGCGCCCCACTAATCAGCAACCCTCAGAAACACAGCCCCAAAAACGGAAACAGGCCGAGGGACCAACACCACCCCGGCCACTGAAGCACACGCCTAGCAGACCAAAAAAAGACAACTCAATCGCAAGTCCACGACGGAAATCGAAGGGCCCCAAAACCTGAAGGAAAAAGTAGTCAGCTAGAGCTCCTGGACAATAGTCCCAGTCGAGGCATCACTCTAGGGCAAGATCGAGCATGGACAAACAACTGAAATATCCGAGGATGAGGTCCTGGGCTACAAAGACCTCCCCATGGAGGCATATGAATTCAGTGCGCTACTTTGACTCGGCACGACATTCGAGCTGATGGATTTCCTCGCACGTGCCCAAGTAGCAGTCGTAGCTTACATGGCGGAAGAACATGCCGAATCAAAGATGATTCAATGCGCTTTAATGGGAGATCTCGAACCTAAAGATGATCGAGCCTTACAAAAGATCAGGAGCAAGAAGCAAACTAAAAATGCCGCTCTTCTCATGGAGGTACCTGAGCTCAACACCGCCTTAATAGAGGCATATCGCGACCTCGACCGCACCACTCGGGCCGCCAAGGACTTGGCCCCACGCATCAAGACGACCCAGCAACGGGCCAAAAGCGCTACCGAACTATGGCAAGCCGCAGAACTAAGGCTTGCGTCATTAGAGCAATAATTGCAACAACAACCACCCTTGAGCCTCCCTACCCCGATTAACGAGGCCTTGCCAGCCGCTACCCCAAAACCGATCTTGAGTACTTCTACCCCCAGCGATGGCGACCCAGCTCACCATAGGGTAGCCACGGCCCAAACCAGCCACGCCCCAACCCAAACAGAGACCCCACCTATCAAGGCCACCACCGACACATCTCCAAAAGCGGACAAGGCACCAATACTCCAGACCAGCCATGACTCCACACCCCCACTTCCACCGCCCGTCGTCATGGAGCAATTTGCCCAGACGGACACCACATCACCTCCTCGAACAACGTAGGCGGCAACACAGACAGGGCCTCCGCTTCGAGACTACCGAGCAGAACTAAACGCCAAAATTGCGTGGTTCGAGCGGTTGGAAAAATGGCACAAGGAAGCCATGGGCCGCCTAAGGGAACAAACCACAAGCTGGGAAGACGAGCTCAAGTCCGTAATCGCACACGCCAAGCTTATGGCACAGCAGTACAACGCGACAATGGACCGACTACGGGAACAAGCCGCGAGTCGAGAAGCCGAACTCGTGCAAAAAATGGAGGAACACTCGGTTGCCTTAAAGGCAAAAGGAAAAGAGTTACTGGACCTTTAGGTCGCTCTCACCGGCGCCAAAGAACGTATCCTCTAAGAAGAAGAAAGAAATCGACAAAGGGAGCAGGAACTGTTCGGCAAAAACGAGGAGATTTGGAGGCAATGCGAGGAATGGAAAGAAATGGCCAATGAATTCATGCTAAAGTGGGGGATTGCTAACGAGCAAAAGGAGCAACTTTCGGACTCCTATAACAAATTACAAGAGGAAAATATCATTGCGAGAGAACGACTATGGAACGAATGGACAAAGGAAGTGCAGGAAGCTACAACACAACTCACCAAACACTACGAACAGACTATTGCGCTCGTGACCGCGAAAGCAAAGAATAATCAAGCCACTTGGGAGCTCCTTATTGCAAAGTACCAAGCCGAGGCCAAAAGCGCAAAGGAAGAATTGGAAACCAATCGAGCACAACCGGCATGGACGATATGCGCATGCGAATTCGGATTGATAAACAGCGCCAACACCTCACCAAAGAGGTTGAGGAATCATTCGGCCGCGCAAGTGAAGAATGGGCGGCCCAAGCTGCCGAGCTACACATCTTACGCGTTGACGCCAAGAACCGATGGAAGGAAGGACGAGGATTTTACAAGATGGATGAAGCCAATAGCCAGACCCTCCGTGCGGACTTAACCGAGGATTATCATACCTTGGTGAAATCTCACACCGCGGCGATCGAGCAATTGCTGGAAGACTTCAACGATGATCAGATGATGTTCCGATTGGAGGCCGAAGCATATGAAAAAGAGCGATTCGAGGCTATATAGACCAGCCCCCCCACGCCTACGGAGCAGAACGACGAACCCTCATATGAGGACACCATGGATGCCAAACAGGATGAACCAACCCTTCAGAGAGACCGCCCGAGCCTACCAACACGCCCCCAACCGTGCCTGACCCGGTAGCAATAGAGGACAAATCGCTCCGAGACACAAAACCCCCGACCTCAATAGTTCAACCTCCATCACCAACACCACAACCGGAGCAACCTGCCCACACCCCCGACCCCGGGACAAAAAGATAAATTAGTTAAATGTAATATGCCGGTAGGTAAGGCTAGTAGGTGAGGAAGGTAGAGTTTAGGAAAATGTCGAGTTTCGAGCCTCACAGTCAGCCGACGGCACGGCTCTGTATGAAGAAAAAGTATATAAACCGAGGCCTGCGTACATCGGCAAGAGAGGGAGAGATATCTAGAGTACAGGCGAGGTCGTTTTCATAGTTACAAGAGCTCTATAAGGTCACCGGCCGTGAGCCGTGTTTTGTAATCATCGATAACTGTTTGTAGTAATACATATCTATTAGTTCTTATTGTTTTCATCTGTGTTCCTTCATTCCTATGATCTCAACTACGTATACACCCTCGGGTTATATTCCGGGGATGCTCTCCGTTCTCTTCCCCTAATGACACCTCCGTGTACAAGTCTTCACATTACACTTCCCTTGATACCGATAGCCTACAGGCATATCGAAGGTGTTTCCAAAGGAACGGATAACAAAAGATGGAGAAGGTAGATATGATGAAGACACCATATGCCTCTACCGTCGGAAGCTTGATGTACGGGATGGTATGCACCTAGCCGGATATCGGATATGCAGTGGGAGTGGTAAGCCGGTTCATGAGCAATCCCTCGATATGTGCCTGCAGTTCGGCTTCAGTAATCCCTAACTTGACGGATTCATGGATTTAGATATGTCATGAGTTACGTAGGGGGAGCTGTTTCATGGCAGTCGACGCTGCAGAAAACGGTTGTGTTGTCAACCACGAAAGCGGAGTACATGGCAGCTGTAGAAGTCGGCAAGGAGATAATCTGGATGAAGGACTTCATTGGGGAGCTAGGAATACAACAGGAATACCGGCTCTACTGCAACAATCAAAGTGTCATCCACCTTGCAAAGAATGCGGCCTACCATTCCTTGACGAAACATATCCAACGAAGGTACCATTGGATCCAAGAGAGAGTAGAAGATCGAGACTTCGTGTTGACAAAGATCCACACGAAGGAGAACAGGTCAGATATGCTGACCAAGGTGTTGACAACCGACAAGTTGGACGCGTGCCGAAAGCGGATCGGGCTAGCGAGACATCCCATGCCGGAGTGAAGTAGGAGATTGTGGGGAAATCGATCCCTCCGGATGGGATCCGGTGATGAATGAAGAGGACCCAGTGAGAACGGAAGAGATCCGAAAACCGGAGGAGACCCGGTGAGAACCGGAAGAGAAGACATACTTGTAGATATGTTTTGAGTACACCTATTGAGGCTATATTTGTAAATATCCCTAAGTTCATATAAGTATAAATATGACTTAGGGCAATCTCTATACTATGTGTGAGAGTTGTTGTTGTCATATTGTTGTAATTGTTGTACAGTAAGCGACAGAGAGAGAGACTATGAGATACAGAGTGGTACTCTGTTGTAACCGCCGGTTGGCGAAGATACATAGCTCGAGGTCGTTGCCTCCCAGGCTCTGATTGTACCTTTCTCATATTGTGATAGTTTGGAGTCTGTGAGCTCCTGTGGTTTTTCCCTATTAGGGTTTTCCACGTAAACATCCTGTGTATTTCCTTGTGTACTCTCCATTTCCATTTCTGTGTTTCATTCCCTTCTTGAAGTGATTCAAGACTCAGTTGTGGCCGTGCAATATTCCACCCGGCCTTCTTTTCATTTGGTACTTCACCTTGGAGATCCAGCTTTCGACAATCAAAGGCAAGTTCTCCTTGGTTTAGCAAAACTACAAGCAACCACAGTTTGTGCCACGCCGCTGGATTCAAGTCTTCTTGATGCTATTCGACAACAACTTCACTCTGATGATTTTGCTAAGGATGTCTTCGCCCACCCTGGTCCAAATCATGCATTTTTCTCCACATTGCCAGGCACATCTTGACGCTATAAGGAGTTCAAGTGGTAAGCTAACTTACTTTTCTACAAGAATCTCCTTTATCTCCCTGATGGATCACCACGACTTCCAGTGTTGGAGCACTGTCATGATGCACGTATGACCGGACACTTTGGTATTGCTAAGACCATGGAGTTAGTGAGGCGATCATTTTGGTGGCCTCATTTACAACAATTTGTTGAAGATTACATTCACATATGTGACACATGTTGTCGAGCTAAAATGCCTAAGCATCATCCTTATGGGTTGTTACAACCATTGTCGACTCCGAGCAAGCCATGGCAGTCAATTTCTATGGATTTCATTACAGATCTGCCACCTTCACAGGGTTTTGATGCTATTTTAACCGTAGTGGATCGATTTACCAAGCTGGCACATTTCTTGCCCTATGTAAAAAGCATCAGTAGTCAAGAAACATCAAATATCATTATGCGTAAAGTATTTCGTCATCATGGTCTTCCAAATGACATAATTAGTGATCATGGTCCGCAATTTATCTCTCACTTTTGGAAGCACCTATGTGACGGGCTCCGAATCTCTTGCAAACTCTCTTCAGCATATCATCCTGAAACTGATGGCCAAATAGAGCGCACAAATCAAACACTTGAGCAATATCTTTGATGTTTCATCAGTTATCAACAAGATGATTGGAGTCATATATTAAATCTTTCAGAGTTTGCATACAATAACACCATACACTCTTCTACCAAGTTCACACATTTCTATGCCTATAGTGGCAACCATCCTCGATGGTGTCTCTTGGACATTCCAGAGATCTCACCAAACCCTAGTGCAAAGCAACACCTCCACCGACTCCAACACCTCCACTGAGTTGTCTTCACATCTTCAGAAAGCTCAAGCCCAACATAAGGCCCACGCAGATCGACATCGTCTTCCATCTTCATTCAAGGTTGGTCATCAGGTATGGTTGTTACACCATCACATAAAGACTACTCGACCGTGTGATAAGCTAGATTATAAAGGCTTTTGTCATCACGAAGTGGATTAATGATGCAACATTTTTTCTTGATCTTCCCGCGAATTTGCGGCTTCATCCAATCTTTTGTTGGGAATCAACGCTTCGATTCACCTTCTTCACTCGGCCACAACCGAGTAAGCGCGAATCAATGGAGCAGAAAATAGGAACCACACGGAGAAACAAAACGCGAACACACAGGGATTAACGTGGAAAACCCTAGATGGGAAAAACCACGGGAGTACAAGACTCCAAACCAACACTATACAGAGAAGTATACAATGGCGAGCTGCAAGGCAACGACCTTGAGCTCGCTGTCCTCGCCACAGGAGGCGGAAATACACAGAGGCGTCGTCCTCTTCCTCTCTCGCGCTCTATCTCTCTCTCTCTCTCACGGCTGCTCTCTCTTCACTCCTCTAGAGTGGAAAAACAGAAAAATGATTAGCAACGCCAAAACTGTTTGCCCTAAGTCATATTTATACATATATGACTTTAGGGCTATTTACAACTATGGCCTCAGGGGCCCTTAGCAGACATATTCACGGATATGTCCCTGCATCCGGATCTCTCTCCGGGTACATTCGTCATCCGACTCCGAAGTCGGGGTCTTCATCATCCGGTTCCGAAACCGAAACCGGGCTCGTCGGCATTCATCTCCGACATCCGACCATCCCATCCGAAGGGACCGTAATCCAACAAACTCCCCCTTCACTTCGGCATGGGATGTCTTACCAATCCGATCCTCTTCCGGCATGCTTCCAGCTTGTCGGATGTGAGCACCTTGGTCAGCATATCCGACCCGTTCTCGTCCGTGTGGATCTTTGTCAGCACGAACTCCTTGTCTTCTATCCTTTCCCGGATCCAGTGATATCTTCGCTGGATGTGCTTTGTCCGGGAGTGATAGGCCACGTTCTTCGCAAGGTGGATTGCACTCTGACTGTCGCAGTAGAGTCGGTACTCCTCCTGCCGGATACCGAGCTCTCTAATGAAGTCCTTCATCCATATTATTTCCTTGCCGGCTTCAACAGCCGCCATGTAGTCCGCCTCCGTGGTTGACAACGCAACCGTCTTCTGCAGCCTCGACTGCCACGAAACGGCTCCCCCTGCATACGTCATCACATACCCTGATGTGGACCGGCTGGTATCTGCATCAGCCGACATATCCGAATCGGTGAAGCCGTCGAGTTCGGGCTTACCGGAGCCGAATCGGAGGCACACGTTTGCCGTGCCCTTCAGGTATCGGAGTATCCACTTGGCCGCGTTCCAATGCTCTTTGCCGGGATTGCTCATGTACCGACTCACCACTCCGACTGCATATCCAATGTCCGGTCTCGTACACACCATGGCGTACATCAAGCTCCCGACGGCTGAGGCATATGGCACTTTCATCATATCCTCCTTTTCAGCCTTTGTCTTGGGACTTTGCTTGTTGGACAGCTTGCAGTTTGCCGGGAGGGTCGATCCGACCGGTCTTGCTTCCGACATGTTGAACCGGTGAAGCACCTTCGTCACGTACTTCTCCTGTGACAGCCACAACTGCTTCTTCTTCCGGTCCCGGATAATGTGCATCCCTAGTATTTGTCTCGCCAGACCCAGGTCCTGTCGGGGTTCAACGATTCGATTCACCTTCTTCCCTCGGCCACAACCGAGTAATTACGGATCAATGAAGCAGAAAATAGGAACCAAAGAGAGAAATACACGATTACACAGGGATTAACGTGGAAAACCCTAGATGGGAAAAACCACGGGAGTACAAGACTCCAAACAACGCTATACAAAGAGAAGTATACAATGACGAGCTCCAAGGCGACGACCTTGAGCTCGCTGTACTCGCCACAGGCGGCGGAAATACACAGAGGCGTCGTCCTCTTCCTCTCTCGCGTTCTATCTCTCTCTCTCGCACGGCTGCTCCCTCTTCACTCCTCTAAAGTGGAAAAACAGAAAAATAAGAAGCAACGGTAAAACTGTTTGCCCTAAGTCATATTTATACTTATATGACTTTGGGCTATTTACAACTGTAGCCACATGGGCCCATAGGGAACATATTCACGGATATGTCCCTGCATCCGGATCGCTCTCCGGGTACATTCGTCATCCGGTACCGAAACCGAAACCGGGACCGTCCCATCCGGATCCGACCATCCCATCCGAAGGGACCGTAATCCCAACAAACTCCCCCTTCACTTCGGCATGGGATGTCTCTCCAATCCGATCCTCTTCCGGCATGCTTCCAGCTTGTCGGGTGTGAGCACCTTGGTCAGCATATCCGACCCGTTCTCGTCCGTGTGGATCTTCGTCAGCACGAACTCCTTGTCTTCTATCCTTTCCCGGATCCAGTGATATCTTCGCTGGATGTGCTTCGTCCGGGAGTGATAGGCCGCGTTCTTTGCAAGGTGGATTGCACTCTGACTGTCGCAGTAGAGTCGGTACTCCTTCTGCCGGATACCGAGCTCTCCAATGAAGTCCTTCATCCATATTATTTCCTTGCCGGCTTCAACAGCCGCCATGTACTCCGCCTCCGTGGTTGACAACGCAACCGTCTTCTGCAGCCTCGACTACCATGAAACAGCTCCCCCTGCATACGTCATCACATACCCTGATGTGGACCGGCTGGTATCTGCATCAGCCGACATATCCGAATCGGTAAAGCCGTCGAGTTCGGGCTTTCCGGAGCCGAATCGGAGGCACACGTTTGCTGTGCCCTTCAGGTATCGGAGTATCCACTTGGCCGCGTTCCAATGCTCTTTACCGGGATTGCTCATGTACCGGCTCACCACTCCGACTGCATATCCGATGTCCGGTCTCGTACACACCATGGCGTACATCAAGCTCCCGACGGCTGAGGCATACGGCACTTTCTTCATATCCTCCTTTTCAGCCTTTGTCTTGGGACTTTGCTTGCTGGACAGCTTGCAGTTTGTCGGGAGGGACGATCCGACCGGTCTCGCTTCCGACATGTTGAACCGTTGAAGCACCTTTGTCACGTACTTCTCCTGTGACAGCCACAACTGCTTCTTCTTCCGGTCCCGGATGATGTGCATCCCTAGTATTTGCCTCGCCGGACCCAGGTCCTTCATTGAGAAGGTTCGGTGAAGAGCCTTCTTCAGCATCCGTATCTTGACCTGGTCCCGTCCGACGATCAACATGTCGTCCACGTACAGGAGGAGTATTAGAGAGTCTCCTCCTTCGAACTTCTTCACAAACACGCAGTGGTCGGACTGCGTTTTGAGGTACCCTTCGTCGGTCATGAAGGAGTCGAACTTCCGGTACCATTGCCGGGGAGCCTGCTTCAGTCCGTAAAGGCTCTTCTTCAACCGGCATACCAGGTGCTCCTTCCCTTTCTTCTCGAATCCTTCCGGTTGCTGCATGTAGATCTCTTCTTCGAGGTCACCGTGAAGGAATGCCGTCTTCACGTCCATCTGTTCTACCTCGAGGTCCATGCTTGCCGCTATGCTCAGCACCGTCCGGATGGAGGTCATCTTCACTACCGGGGCAAATATCTCGTCGAAGTCGACGCCCTTCTTCTGCTGAAACCCCTTCACCACGATCCTGGCTTTGTATCTCGGGGGGTTTCCGGCATCTCCCGGTTTCAGCTTGAACACCCACTTGTTACGGAGTGCCCGTTTTCCTTTCGGCAACTCCACAAGTTCATATGTGTGGTTCTCATGCAGGGAATCCATCTCGTCCTGCATGGCACTCAACCACCTGCGGCTCTGGGTGTCATGCTTTGCTTCTTCAAAGCTCTCCCGCTCCCCCTCGTCGGTTAGCAGCACGTGCTCTGGTTCCGGAAATCTCCGGGGGGCCCTTCTCTCTCTTAGAGGATATCTCCGTTCCGGAGCTTCGGTAACCGGTTCTTCCGATTCTTCTTCTTCATCCGAATCCATTTCGGGATCGGGAACGGTTCCGGTATCATTTTCATCTTCCTCGGCCGGTTCTCTTTCTTCACCGTCTTCGGCCGGATCCTCGAGTGCTAACCGGTCCCTTGCCGGTCGGGACTGCTCCTCGTAGAGTTGATCCTCACCGGTCGACTTGGAGCTCTTCACCTTCTTCTCCGACTCCCAGTCGGCGAGTGTCTTGTTCTCCATGAAGATGATATCACGACTCCGGAATATCTTCTTGTCAACCGGGTCCCATACTCGGTAGCCGAACTCGTCGTCGCCGTAACCGAGGAATATGCATGGCCGGGTCTTTGGATCTAGCTTTCCTCTCCGGTCCTTTGCCACATGCACGTATGCGAGACACCCGAACACCTTCAGATGCCGGTAGGATACTTCCCTACCGGTCCACACTCTCTGCGGCGTGTCTCCGTCCAAAGGTACTGAGGGTGATCTGTTTATCACATATGTCGCCGTCGACATTGCCTCAGCCCAAAATCCCTTAGGTAATTTCGCATGCGCCAGCATACTCCGGACCCTCTCCATTATGGTCCGGTTCATCCTCTCGGCCAGCCCGTTCAGTTCCGGCGTCTTCGGCACAGTAAACTCGAGCCGGATTCCCTTCGAGCGACAGTACTCCTGGAACTGCCCCCGGTATTCCCCTCCGTTATCCGCTCGTATCGCTTTCAGCTTCTTGCCGGATTCCCTTTCCACTCTCGCGTGGAGATCTTTGAAGACGCACAACACTTGGTCCTTTGTCTTCATCGGTGCCGTCCACAGTTTTCGGCTATGATCATCGATGAATGTTACGAAGTACTGGGCTCCGCCATGTGACTTCGTCTCTACCTGACACACGTCAGTGTGCACCAACTCCAATGGTGCGCTACGTCTCGTCGGTGGCCTTGAGTGGAAGGAGGTTCGGTTCTGCTTACCGGCCAGACAGTCGGTGCACCTCTCCAGGTGCACATGCTTCACTGGAATAAGGTTGTCTTCTGCAAGCCTCTTCATCCCCTTCTCACTCATATGGCACAGTCTCTTGTGCCACAGCTCACCGGCAGTGTCGGCTGCCACATTCAGCTCTTCCGGACATAACCGGGCATTCATCAGGTACAGTGTGTTGTCTTTCCGGGCCCGAGCCACTATCAGGCTCCCCTTGCTGAACTTCATTACGCCGTTCTGGATGCTACCCGTGTAGCCTTCGTCATCTAGCCTCCCGGCCGAAATCAGGTTCAGTCGGACCTCCGGAACGTGTCGGACATTCTTCAGCAGCATTTTACATCCGGTCGGGGTTGTCAACCACACATCTCCTATGCCGGCAATCCGGCACGTACCTTCGTTTCCCATCCGAACACAGCCATGCTCACCGGCTGTGTAGGATGAGAAGTATCTTCTCTCCGGGGTCAGGTGGAACGATGCTCCGGAATCGACCACCCAGGTCGTCTCATCGCCGGCAATGTTTAGCTCATCTTCTTCGGTGATGAGCATGATTTCTTCCTCACTTGCCGCGAGTGCCGTCGTTCCTTTCCGGTCCTGCCCTCGCCGATCCGAACCTCTCCGGTCCGTGGCTCCCCGGTATGCACCGTTTCTCTCCGGTGACTTCTTCGAATCGGTGTCGTCGGCTCCGTTGTCTTTTCGGTAATGCCGACAATTCTTTCGGAAGTGCCCCGGCTTCCCACAGTGGAAGCATGTGGGCCTTCCTCTTGACTGCGACCGGGTCCCCGACTTCTCCCGTCTTTGCGGACTCCGGTTCCATTGTCTTCCCCGATCCGATTCGGTAAACAGCATCTTCGGGTCGGAGGCCGGTTCCTTGTCTCTCCGACGCGCTTCTTCGTTCAAAATACTTGTCTTTACCGTTTGCAAGGACAAGTTATCTTCGGTGCAGGAGGTGCTGAGAGTCACCACCAAGTTCTCCCAGCTGTCCGGCAATGTACACATCAGGATGATGGCTTGCATTGCATCCTCCAACGGGAACTTGATCGCCGCAAGCTGATTCACGAATCCCATGAACGTGCTTACGTGTTCCA
This sequence comes from Azolla caroliniana, assembly GCF_043228905.1. Lineage (NCBI taxonomy): Eukaryota > Viridiplantae > Streptophyta > Polypodiopsida > Salviniales > Salviniaceae > Azolla > Azolla caroliniana. The sequence goes on along the minus strand of NW_028230449.1, from coordinate 9,315,804 downwards.
CCATACTCTCGCCGTCCCGGTACTTGAGATTCACAATCTTCCTCATCAGGGAGGTCCGGTTCAACGCATTCTTCCTCTCGTAGAGGCCCGACAGCTTCTTCCACATTTCATATGCGTTGGTGTCGTTCGCCACATGTTGTAGGACGCTTACATCGACATATTGTCGGATCGTCGCTACGGCTTTCCGGTTCAGGAGCTTCCACTCCGACTCAAGTACCCCCTTCGGTATTTCCGACCTGTCAATCGGTTCGTACAGGTCCCAAACAATCAGAAGATCCTCCATCTTGATCTTCCAGTCGGCGTAATTCTGTGCATTCAGCACCATCATCCCCGGCTGCCCGCTGCCGCCGCCTTCCATTTTCTGCAGCAGTTCGCTCTGATACCAGTTTGTCGGGGTTCAACGATTCGATTCACCTTCTTCCCTCGGCCACAACCGAGTAATTACGGATCAATGAAGCAGAAAATAGGAACCAAAGAGAGAAATACACGATTACACAGGGATTAACGTGGAAAACCCTAGATGGGAAAAACCACGGGAGTACAAGACTCCAAACAACGCTATACAAAGAGAAGTATACAATGACGAGCTCCAAGGCGACGACCTTGAGCTCGCTGTCCTCGCCACAGGCGGCGGAAATACACAGAGGCGTCGTCCTCTTCCTCTCTCGCGTTCTATCTCTCTCTCTCGCACGGCTGCTCCCTCTTCACTCCTCTAAAGTGGAAAAACAGAAAAATAAGAAGCAACGGTAAAACTGTTTGCCCTAAGTCATATTTATACTTATATGACTTTGGGCTATTTACAACTGTAGCCACATGGGCCCATAGGGAACATATTCACGGATATGTCCCTGCATCCGGATCGCTCTCCGGGTACATTCGTCATCCGGTACCGAAACCGAAACCGGGACCGTCCCATCCGGATCCGACCATCCCATCCGAAGGGACCGTAATCCCAACAGGTCCTTCATTGAGAAGGTTCGGTGAAGAGCCTTCTTCAGCATCCGTATCTTGACCTGGTCCCGTCCGACGATCAACATGTCGTCCACGTACAGGAGGAGTATTAGAAAGTCTCCTCCTTCGAACTTCTTCACAAACACGCAGTGGTCGGACTGCGTTTTGAGGTACCCTTCGTCGGTCATGAAGGAGTCGAACTTCCGGTACCATTGCCGGGGAGCCTGCTTCAGTCCGTAAAGGCTCTTCTTCAACCGGCATACCAGGTGCTCCTTCCCTTTCTTCTCGAATCCTTCCGGTTGCATGTAGATCTCTTCATCGAGGTCGCCGTGAAGGAATGCCGTCTTCACGTCCATCTGTTCTACCTCGAGGTCCATGCTTGCCGCTATGCTCAGCACCGTCCGGATGGAGGTCATCTTCACTACCGGGGCAAATATCTCGTCGAAGTCGACGCCCTTCTTCTGCTGAAACCCCTTCACCACGATCCTGGCTTTGTATCTCGGGGGGTTTCCGGCATCTCCCGGTTTCAGCTTGAACACCCACTTGTTTCGAAGTGCCCGCTTTCCTTTCGGCAACTCCACAAGTTCATATGTGTGGTTCTCATGCAGGGAATCCATCTCGTCCTGCATGGCACTCAACCACCTGCGGCTCTGGGTGTCGTGCTTTGCTTCTTCACCGTCTTTGGCCGGTTCCTCGAGTGCTAACCGGTCTCTTGCCGGTCGGGACTGCTCCTCGTAGAGTTGATCCTCACCGGTCGACTTGGAGCTCTTCATCTTCTTCTCCGACTCCCAGTCGGCAAGTGTCTTGTCCTCCATGAAGATGATGTCTCGACTCCTGAATATCTTCTTGTCAACCGGGTCCCATACTCGGTAGCCGAACTCGTCGTCGCCGTAACCGAGGAATATGCATGGCCGGGTCTTCGGATCTAGCTTTCCTCTCCGGTCCTTTGCCACATGCACGTATGCGAGACACCCGAACACCTTCAGATGCCGGTAGGACACTTCCTTACCGGTCCACACTTTCTGCGGCGTGTCTCCGTCCAAAGGTACTGAGGGTGATCTGTTTATCACGTATGTCGCCGTCGACATTGCCTCCGCCCAAAACCCCTTGGGTAATTTCGCATGCGCCAACATACTCCGGACCCTCTCCATTATGGTCCGGTTCATCCTCTCGGCCAGCCCGTTCAGTTCCGGCGTCTTCGGCACAGTAAACTCGAGTCGGATTCCCTTCGAGCGACAGTACTCCTGGAACTGCCCCCGGTATTCCCCTCCGTTATCCGCTCGTATCGCTTTCAGCTTCTTGCCGGATTCTCTTTCCACTCTCGCGTGGAGTTCTTTGAAGACGCACAACACTTGGTCCTTTGTCTTCATCGGTGCCGTCCACAGTTTTCGGCTATGATCATCGATGAATGTTACGAAGTACTGGGCTCCGCCATGTGACTTCGTCTCTACCTGACACACGTCAGTGTGCACCAACTCCAATGGTGCGCTACGTCTCGTCGGTGGCCTTGAGTGGAAGGAGGTTCGGTTCTGCTTACCGGCCAGGCAATCGGTGCACTTCTCCAGGTGCACATGCTTCACTGGGATGAGGTTGTCTTCTGCAAGCCTCTTCATCCCCTTCTCACTCATGTGGCACAGTCTTTTGTGCCACAGCTCACCGGCAGTGTCGGCTGCCACATTCAACTCTTCCGGACATAACCGGGCATTCATCAGGTACAGTGTGTTGTCTTTCCGGGCCCGAGCCACTATCAGGCTCCCTTTGCTGAACTTCATTACGTCGTTCCGGATGCTACCTGTGTAGCCTTCATCGTCTAGCCTCCCGACCGAAATCAGGTTCAATCGAACCTCCGGAACGTGTCGGACATCCTTCAGCAGCATTTTGCATT